>NW_025210558.1:15031-19892 GCF_004010195.1 Chiloscyllium plagiosum
GATTGGAGGCTTGCAAATGTGGTTCCCTTGTTCAAGAAGGGGAGTAGGGATAACCCTAGTAACTATAGGCCGGTGAGTCTCCCTTCTGTTGTGGGCAAAGTCTTAGAGAGAATTGTAAGGGATAGGATTTATGCACATCTGGATAGGAATAATGTGATCAAGGATAGTCAGCATGGTTTTGTGAAGGGCAGGTCGTGCCTCACAAACCTTATTGAATTCTTTGAGAAGGTGACTAAGGAGGTAGACGAGGGTAAAGTGGTAGATGTGTATATGGATTTTAGTAAGGCGTTTGATAAGGTTCCCCATGGTAGGCTACTGCAGAAAATACGGGGATATGGCATTGAGGGTGAGTTGGAGGTTTGGATTAGGGGTTGGCTGGCTGGAAGAAGACAGAGGGTAGTAGTTGATGGCAAAGTTTCTTCATGGAGTGCCGTCACTAGTGGTGTTCCGCAAGGATCTGTTTTGGGACCATTGCTGTTTGTCATTTTTATAAATGACTTGGAGGAGGGGTTAGAAGGTTGGGTGAGCAAGTTTGTGGATGATACGAAAGTCGGAGGAGTTGTTGGCAGTGAGGAAGGATGTGTCAGGTTACAGCGGGATATAGATAAGCTGCAGAGCTGGGCAGAAAGGTGGCAAATGGAGTTCAATGTAGGTAAATGTGAGGTGATTCACTTTGGTAAGAGTAACAAAAAGATGGGGTACTGGGCTAATGGTCGGATACTTGGTAGTGTGGATGAGCAGAGGGATCTTGGTGTCCATGTACACAGATCTCTGAAAGTTGCCACCCAGGTAAATATTGCGGTGAAGAATGCATATGGCGTACTGGCTTTTATTGGTAGAGGAATTGAGTTCTGGAGCACTGAGGTCATTTGCAGTTGTATAAGAATCTGGTGCGGCCGCATCTGGAGTAT
Organism: Chiloscyllium plagiosum; assembly: GCF_004010195.1. Classification (NCBI taxonomy): domain Eukaryota; kingdom Metazoa; phylum Chordata; class Chondrichthyes; order Orectolobiformes; family Hemiscylliidae; genus Chiloscyllium; species Chiloscyllium plagiosum. The sequence goes on from NW_025210558.1 coordinate 15,943, forward strand.
TGTGTGCTGTTTTGATCGCTATACTATAGGAAGGATGTGGAGACACTGGAGCGGGTGCAGAGGCGGTTTACCAGGATGTTGCCTGGTATGGTAGGAAGATCGTATGAGGAAAAGCTCAGGCACTTGGGGCTGTTTTCATTAGACAAAAGAAGGTTTAGGGATGACTTGATAGAGGTGTACAAGATGATTAGGGGTTTAGATAGGGTTGACCATGAGAACCTTTTTCCACATATGGAGTCAGCTATTACGAGGGGGCATAGCTTTAAATTAAGGGGTGGTATGTTTAGGACAGATGTTAGGGGTAGATTCTTTACTCAGCGAGCCGTGAGTTCATGGAATGCCCTGCCAGTAGCAGTGGTAGACTCTCCCTCTTTATGGGCATTAAACGGGCATTGGATAGGCATATGGAGGATAGTGGGTTCGTGTAGGTTAGGTGGGCTTGGATCGTCGCAACATCGAGGGCCAAAGAGCCTGTACTGCACTGTATTTTTCTATGTTCTATATTCTATCTCTCCCCCCATTCCCTTATATTTCACCACAAGAAGGGGCAATCCTCCCCATTATGATGTCAAATAAAGCTGTTGGGCTATAACCTGGCGTCCTGTGACTTCTGACATTGTCCCCGCGTTACCCGTGGCTAATTCACTTAATTTACTTAATTCAATCCCTGGACACGAGAGGGCAATTTAACTTGGCCAATCAACATAACCCTCAGACCGAACAGCAATGTGAATTACTGAGCCAATGTTCCATCATAGTGAGCAAATCCAGAATCATTTTTAATTGCTTTATACCCTGGTAACTCAGCCTCATCAAAGCAAATCAACCCAAAGTCAATGTATCGCAACGCTACTCTATGCATGACAATCTGATTCGTGCTGCGGGAAATGTTTCTGCACTCATATTTGAATGCTTTTACGCTGTTTCTTCCTCACATTCCTGCTTCCAATACTTCATTTCTTCCACACTTCAATTCGGAACAAGTCTGCCGAATGTTTTTCATTCCAACACAGTAACAAGGTGCAGTTTGCAGAGGGCACGTGTTTGTGCATTCACTGACACTCTGCCTCCCTGAGAGCTGCTGTTCTTCCCCACTTGATTCAGGCAGCACTGTCCTTTCTGTGACATGCCCCATCGAGAATGGAAGGACAAGTATCAATACCCGCACTTGGGAATGGAGCGACAGTTTTAAAATATTTACACTGTCCCCAGTGGAGAATTGAGCCCTGTGACAGGCGGGGACACTAACCACGATACTACCGAGAACAAGAGTGTCAAAGGAAGCCCTTCAACCAATTGTGGCGACACTTGTCAAAAGCAACTGCCTAATGAACTGAATCCCATTTCACAATCTTTATCCCACAGCCTTATATGTCCTGGCATCACAAGTTCAAATCTGAATGTTTGTTCATGTTCTAAGGGTTTCTGCCGCTCTGAAAAATGCAGACAGTGTATTCCAAATTCCAACCACCTAGTGGCTTCTAAAGCACTTTCGCACATCTTCTCAAACCATTCTGCCTTTCTCCTTAAATCTCTGGCCCCTGCTAATCGATTCCTCCATCAATGGGAAACTCGTTCAGTCAACACTGTCCATACCCTCACTCAATCATATCTCCTCTACATCTCTTTTGCACTGCGACAAACACTCCACTCTGTCCTGTCTTTCTTCACAACTGAAATTCTTCATCCCAAACAATATCTCGGTAAATATCTCCTGCAATTTTCTCAGTGTGATGACATCCCTGCTATAATGTGACTTGCAAAACTGCACACAACACTCTTGCTTGAGCCTAATGAACATTTGTTTTAAAATTTCTACATTAGTATGAGGGCGATTCTGGCTAAGCAGAATTTATTACCCATTATGAATTGCCCAGAGGGCAACTGAGATTCAACCATATTGTTATGAGTGTGAAGTCACATGCAGGCCAGACCAAGTAAGGACAGCAGATTCCTTCCTGAAATGACATCAGTGAACCAGAATTTGTTTTCAACAATTGTCAAAGGATATATAGTAATCATTAGATTCTTCATCGCAGATATTTGCTGAATCCAAATTTTACAATATGGCATGGTAGTGCCCAAGCCCGAGTACTCAGACTATTACCTCGATCTCTCGATTATCAGTCCTATGAAACTACCACAAGAGCAACATAGAAAGCCACAAAATCTGATCATTTCCAGTAAAATCTCTTTGCCCTGGGTCTTTTCCATGAGCCTGACGCTCCATTTGTCTCTGTCCTAAGTCAGTAAAAGCTGCTACATGGGGATTGATTTCGCAACCGCTGTATTCAAATGGATCGACTTGTTTGGAGGTCCCGATGGAGGTCACCCAGCAAAAGTGACCGCAGCACAGACAGAACGGTATGAATGTGAAAGAGAGTGATAGATTGTGCATTACCTCAGACAAATGGGAGGAGGGACGGAAAGGAGGTTTAATGATCGTGGGAAGGAGAGGAATCTCCGACAACGGGTATGTTTGAATCCTGATATATGAAACGCAGAGATGTGAGAGTGCGGATATTTGAAGGTAAAACAATTAATTTCTTACCATGTGTCACAAAAAGGACAACGGAGAGAAAACTTAGTGCCGTGATTTGGTTTCAAATCGAGGTTGCTGTGGTCACAATGCAAAATACAGATTACCACGATCACAGCAACAACAGAACAGGATGTGCAAGCAGGAATAAGTATACTAGCAGATGAAATGTTTGGAAAAACAGCAAATGTACAATATCAGTACTCAGCGAACAGTGACAGACATGTGGGAACTGAGAATGAGTTGAATCTTTAAATTCGATGTCTTCAGAGGCTGTGGAGATCCTTGAATGAGAATGTTGAAAACTGAGATTGATAGATTTCGCCAAATAATCAAAGACTCGGGGGACAGTACAGGAAATTGTTGAAATGTATGCTTCAGTTGCATTTTAGCTTAACATCGGCGACTTCACCAGCTTCCTCAAGGCAATAACCAGTGTTGCAGATAATCCCAGTTAACAGCCTCGGAATCAGGGAAACTGCGACACAGCCTCCCAGATCCAACCGGAAATGGGGATGGGATGAGAGCGCGATGTTACTCTCTGGTTTCAGTGATGCAATAGGTGACAGTGCGGTCCTTCTATGATGGTATAGAGGCGCAAGAAATTCCTAGGTTGAGTATGCTCCTGATCAAGGGAATAGTTGTCCCCGTTTATACTATCATAGCGATTTATAGTGCATCTTGCTAAGACAGCTGAGTGGCACAATTGGAGCGTGTTGAGCCGTTAACTTTGCAGTGCTGGGTTTAACAGATGGCTTTGCTATTTGTATCTGTGCTTCCGACACTGGTGGTGGCAGCTGCTTTTGCTTGCATCAGCTATAATCAGTTTCTTCCATACAGTAAAGACTTCAACCTGGAGAATGTGGTGTTGGGGTGATATTTTAAACTTGTCATCCTTGGCGACTGGGACACGGAAAAGGTGATGTTTAAGTTCGACGAGTAAAACCTGGAATGCAAGCCTGACCTCAGAAACAGAGATAATAACTTTAATTTCCTACAATCCCATTCATTCATGTCCCTTATGCAGAATCTTCACCCAGTCCTGCCTACGAGAGACTCCAGGACCAGAAAAACATGAGCTGACCCTTAATTCAAGAATCCCCACCGTGTGGGGAAGCAGGGTTGTCGGCCCTTCCAGTCCATACGATCCATCCGAAGCACATCCCAACAGACCCCACGGTATTCCGAATCCCATAAACCTGCATTTCCCATTGTTGATCCCTGTAACTGGCACATCTTTGGTCAGAGGGAGAAATAAAAACGCAAACACACAGGGAATGTGCAGACTGCCCATTCTGTGCGGACAGAGACCCGAGGCTGGGATCGCACCCGGGTTTGTGGCGTAGCCAGGCAGCAACGAACAAGGAGTGAAGAATATATGTTGTCCTGACAAGTCATACTCACACCCTGT
>NW_025210559.1:0-3793 GCF_004010195.1 Chiloscyllium plagiosum
GAGACTTCAGGCCAAAGTGGTCATGCTTTATAAATGACCAGTATAATGAACGGAGAGTGGTGAGCTATTTTTGCTGAACTAGCTGAGCTGAGCAGTTTTCAGTTGAGTTTTGAACTGGGAAGTTCAACTGGTAGCTGTGTGGAAACTCTCTCTCTTTTCTGACCTTCACCTTCAACCTGGAAGTTTGTGTTCCATTTATACTGGTTTTTATTGGGAGTTTGCTTATTGGGACTATTGCATATATTCAGAATAACATAATTAAGTCTAGCTGAATAGGTTGAATTTTGTCGTAATTCCTTATTCTGTTCTTTGAGTTTTATTGTTTAATTTTATCAATAAAGTTTTTGTCTATTTTAAAATCTAGTAGTCATTCTAGCTAAATTACTCCGGGTAATTTTCATTGTGCACTTACCGAAACAAATTGCAAAGGTATGCTCTTGGCTGTCTGCTAAAAAATGTTTTGAGTGGTCTAGCCTAGTCCGTAATATCTCGGAGATGGAAGGTGCCTGATTGGGACTTGGTACAAACCAATCACTTTCCCTCCTCATGGTCAGCAAACCACGTTAACATAACACGTGTGTACCATTAGCAATGGAGCCAGGAGGAACAACGTGGAGCAGTCTGTCTGTGCAGTCTAATCCTCATTGGTTAGTCGTGTTGCAGCAACAATGACATCCTCCTATTTCAGTCTAACAGTTTGGAGGGGCTGAATGGCCTCTTCTGTTCATGTGTCAGAGTCTCGAGGGACTGAATGTCTTCCACCTGGTCAGAGGGAATGCATTCAAGGACTTCAGTGGGAAGCCCGTGGTTCCTGCCTACCAGCACGTTGTGCTGACTAGACTCTATCTTCCTGAGTTATCGGAGACAAACGGAAGGCTGAAAAAACACTGCAAGCCAGGCAGCATCATGAGCTGGGAAAGTCAACATTTCAGGCTAAATGTCCTTCAGAACTGGGTTGGGGTGTATAGGGAGCTGCAGGTAATGAGGGAAGGGGGTGGTTGTGGTGGGGAATCGGGGGATGGTGAGTTATGGATATGTGGACCCAAATGGTGGTGCAACCTGGTTGGGCGATGGGAGGGATGAATCCCGTTGGGTGCTGAAAGGTAGGGCCGTTAGGTGGAATGGAAAACCTCCCAGGCACTTCCTATTTCAATTATTTTTCCCAATAACTTTCCGACATGGCCATCCTTGGCCTCCTCCATTACCACAATGAACCAAACCATAATTTGGAAGAACAAGATCTCATCCGTCACCTGTGCAGCCTACACCCCGGGGACTCAACATTGAATTCTCCAATTTGAAATAACCTCCCTTCAAATCCCCCTACTCCCTTCCCAGGCTCTCCCCTCCCTTCCATTCCACTGAGCAAGCTTTTGTCCAGCTACCAACTGGATTCAGCCCTCCCATCATCAAAACGCCGATACCCTTTATCTGTGTTCACTTATCCCCCACCTCGCCACTCTGCTTCCTCCTTCCTCACCCACCCCTTTATCTACAGATCCCCTTACTCCCATCCACAGTCCTGACGAAGGGTTATATCCAAGGCGTTCACTTCTCAACATCTTGATGCTGCATGGCTTATTCTGTTCTTCCAGCTTCCTGCGTGTGTACTTTGGATTCCAACACCTACTGTTTTTTTTGAAATTGTCTCCTTGTGTAATAGGCAGTAGTGAGTGAACGCATTGCACCGCTTGTTATCCAACAGATAAGATGGGCGGAATGGCTTTCTTATATTACTGTGAAACCAGCTAGTTACTGAAGGAGTTCCTCTTTATTTTAACCGTGGAAATGTTTAGTGTCCCGCATTGCTTTTGATTCATCTTACCTTTACATTAAGAGCACAAGCTTGAATGTTGTCCAGATTTGATACCTGAATACCTTAGGAGGTGACTCATTGTTCTGAACATTGTATAATCTTTACAGAACATCCCCATCTCTGATCGTATGACATGAGGGAAAGACATTGATGAAGCAGCTGAAGATGTTTGTGCCGAAGAAGCTACCCTGAGGATTGCCCACAGGGATATCCAGGGACTGGGACGATTGATGTCCACCAGCCGCATTGTGTTCTGAATGATTCAACCAGTGGGGAGTTTACAACTGATTCCCATCAAGTTCAATTTTGTTCAGTCTCCTTGACATCTTGCTCAATCAAATGCTACCGTGATATCAGGGCCAGTCATTTTACACTGTGTTCATAAATTCTATCCATGTCAATACGCCAAGGTATATGTGTGGGGAGTGTTTCCTTCTCTCAGGCGGTAGTGACGGTTGGGACCAGACAGTTGGGGAGGCCAAATCACTGAAATGTTTGGGGGGTGCGAGTGGGTGTCAGTGGATTTTGACCCGTCAGAGAGTCGAGGGCTACAAAGAATTGGGCATAAAATAGAAATTGCGGCCGAGTGCAGATCAGCCCTGACTTACTGAATGGAAGGGCAGATCTGAGGGGCTATGTGGCCTGGTTTTATTCTAGTATACCCCATAGTCCAGTCACTTTGTGGCCTCTTCCATTTCCTGTGTTACTGACTTCAAGCAACTGAATAGACTGATACTGTTGCTGTGTAACTGGATACTGGTGCTGCATGATCTGGTTACAGTTTTATAGGCCTTAGAGGCTTATTGGCCTCCTTTTGTAATTGTATATCAGGCTCCTGGGGCTGAAAAGCCTCATTCTGTTCTGGTGTAATTGAAATCCATATTGACTAAATCTACTGCCCTTGGAGAAAGTGAGCTCTGCAGATGCTGGAGATCAGTGTCGAAAAGTGTGGCACTGGAAAAACACGGCAGGTCAGGCAGCATCAGAGGAACAAGAGAGTCCATGTTTTGGACGTTCCTGATGAAGGGCTTATGTCCGAAACATAGATTCTCTTGCCCCTCGAATACTGCCTGACCTGCTCTGCTTTTCCACTACCACATGTTTCGACGTCTACTGCCCTACCCAAGTCCATCTTCCTGGTCACATCATCCAATTACTTTAAGAAAATTGTCAAGCACAAACTTCCTCGCACAAAGCCACACTTACTATTCCTAATCAAAGCCTGTATTTCTATATGCATGTAAATCTTATCCCTCAGAACCTTCTCAAGTAACTTACCTACCACGGATGTTAAACCTTCTGGTCTATAGTTCCAAGGCCTTTTGTGTTCAGTTCTTCTTGAATCAGGGCACATTTGCTATCGTCCTGTCTTCCAGGAAATTACCTGTAGTTAATGATGATCAACATTATAGGCCAGGGTCCTCGCAAATTCTTCTGGAGCCCCTTGAGGTGTTCTTGGATAAATCGGGTAAGGACCATGAGATTTATTCACTTTCAAACATTCCAGTACGTCCAAAATCTCGTATCCTATGACATGGATTGTCCTTAAGATATTACGACTAACTTCCTCAAGTTCTGAAGTCATCATGTCTTTCTCCACGGTAAACATAGAGTAGAAATATTCGTTGAGGACTTCACCCATTTCTTATAGTTCCACGCATACTTGTCCACATTAGTCTTCGAGGGGTCGTATCTTTTCTGCAAATATTGCTTTTTCTTTTAATATGTTTAAATTACCTTTTTGGATTCATCCTAATCTTCTCAGCCAAGGCTCTTTCTTGCCCCCTTTGCACCCTACCGATTTCTTTCCTCAGTAAACTCCTGTATCTCTTATATATCTCAAGGAATTCCCTTGATCCCAGCTGCCTGTACCTGAGCAATGTTCCAAGTTCGAACATGAACCTGAGGACCAGTTTTGTCCCTCTCCATAACTATTTGAAAACTAATAGAACTATGGTTACTGGTCCCAGAGTGCTC
>NW_025210559.1:3911-6046 GCF_004010195.1 Chiloscyllium plagiosum
GATTACTGCTGTGGTACTCCCCTTAATCAGAAATGCAACTCCCCCTCCCCTCCTTCCACCCTCTCTGTTTCACCTAAAGCACCTGTTCCCTAGCACATTAAGCTGTCAGTCCTTTCCATCACTTAGCCATATTTCTGTAATGGCTATAATATCCCAGTCCCACCTACATATCCACGCACTGAGTTCATCGGCCTTATCTGACGGCCCTCTTGCATTGAAGCAGATGCAATTTAATCCAAAATGCATTACTTTCTCTCTGTCATTTTCCAGCCTAACTTTACTATTTCTGATTTCTGAATCTCCTTCCACTTGTCTCCCTGCGCTTGAGGATGTGACCACCTGCCAATCTAGTTTAATCCCACCCTTGTAACACAAGCAAAACTGGCCGCCAAGATGTTGGTATCCCCTCCAGTGCATGTCTCGGATGGTAATCTCCCTCTCAGGAGATTATCACTGTCAAGGGTTTTTTTAAATGTTTCTCCTAGCTCTCTGTAATCACGCTGCAGGACCTCGTCCCTATTTCTACGGGTATCATTTGTGCTAACGTGCATAATGATTTCTGGCTGTTCACCGTCCCCCTTGAGAATGTTCTGCAGCCACTAGGAGACATCCTGGTCCCTAGCACCTGGCAGGTAGCCCACCATCCAGGATTCCCGTTTGCAACCACAGAATCTCTGATCTGTCCAACTAAAATCGACCCTCCTATCTTTAACTTCCTGTTTACCTTTACCCTTTCCCACTCTGCCCCAGAGCGTGTGGTAGTACCACCAACCTGGCTACTGCTACTTTCCCCTGAACGGTCATCTCCCCCAACAATACAAAATGGTCTACTTGTTTTCGAGTGGAATGGCCACACAGGATTCCTGCACTCCCTGCCTACTCCCTTTGCCATTGCTGGTGGTTGCCCCTCTACTCTCTGCCTGGAACGTGACAGGAAGCAAGGAAGGCCTGTTGGATTAAATTGTGTTTATTTAAATACAACAGGACTGACAGGTAAGGCTAATGAACTCAGGACGATGAACGATGGACTGGAATATTACCGTCATTAAAGAAACATAACTAGGGGCGTGTCTATGAACTTGTCAGTATTTCGGATGACCCTGAGTCTATGAACTTGTCAGTATTTCGGATGACCCTGAGTGCATCCTAAATTAGATTACCTACGGTGTGTAAACAGGACCTTCGGTCCAACAAGTCCACAATGACCCACCGAAGAAAACCCACCCAGACGCACTCCCCTACATGCAACATCACGGGTCATTTAGCATGACCAATTCACCTAACCTGCACATCTTTGAACTGTGTAGGAAACCGCAGCACCCAGAGGAAACACATGCAGACACGGGGAGAATGTGCAAACTCCACACAGATAGTTGCCCGAGGCAGGATTTGAACCCTGGTCGCTGGTGCGACAAGGCAGCAGTGATAACCCATGAGCCACTGTGCCGCCCAGCGTCGCTCCCTAACATTGTCCCCCAGGAGCTGAAGCTGGATGCAGTTCTCATATGTGTAGCCATCAGCTCACTGAGCTCACACATCCCACAAGAGGAACGTGCGACGGTGCTAACTGCCATTTGGACTGCTGTAACAATAAAGTTAAAAGGACTTTATTTGAGTTTACCTGTATATTTTGCTGAGCTGAAGCTGTCCGAAGCCTCTCGTTTCCAAGACTTACTGCTTATTCTGCTAGCAACGGCATGTCTCTCTACCCTTCCACATTTAGTTTTGGTCAGGGAAGGGAGGAGTGATGTAGTGTTTAGGCCTTCAGCACTCCTTGACACCTGGCCCCTGACTACCTGCTAACCAGTGCAGGTCGCTGCTTGGCCTTGGAGGTTGTCTTGCTGAGGTCTTCCTTCTGGTAGTGGAGACTATGTCGATGCAGATCCTCACCCCGACAGGCAATCCGTGTTATCGCAGTCCTCTCGTACTTTCTGTCTATTAGTATCGCGTTTATGAATTCCTTGAATCCCTCGATTGCATTCCAAACTGTGTCTCACTCCATAGTGAGAGAGGTTGATGTTCTTGTGAATACAGAGCGATTGGAAAAGAACACCATTAGACATAGGGGCAACAATATGTCTATCCGCTCACTGAGTCTGCTTTTCCTTCGATTAGGTTATATTTATTTTGTTAAT
>NW_025210559.1:6231-7687 GCF_004010195.1 Chiloscyllium plagiosum
AAAAAAAGACTTTGGATTCTTGCTAATCTTACCCACTAATGTTTTATCACCCCTCCTCCTGCTCTTCCACTGACTTTTTAAATTTAGCCCTCCACTTTCCATATTCTTTTAGGATCTTCATTGGCCTGCTCACTTGGAACTTGCTTTAAGCTTCTCTTTCCTTTTTCATTCTGTTCGGAATTTGTGTCGACATCTGAGGTTCTCTGGGCTTTTTTTCCTAAATTTTATCTTCTTTGTAATATGCTGGGCCGACACTGTCATCAATTCCATTTTAGTCAAATGATTCCTCAACCCCCGCCCCACCTTGTTCTGCTACAGTTTCTTCCCGAAGCAACTGTACTTTGGCAAGATCCTGTCAATTTTTTCCATAAAATTTGCCTCCCCAATGCAAAAAGCTTTTATTTTTCTAAAATTTTTGGGGTCTTTTCCTTAGCAAAGTCAAAATGTGTGATATCACGGTCACTGGTCCTATAATGCTCTCCCACGTCTGTCTGGAACAGCTGACAGGCTTCGTTCCCCACAGTGAGGCCCAGCACTGCACTGCCCATTGTTGTATCTGCTCTATGTTGATAGAAGAAATTCTCTGGAATAAATTTCAAAACACCTGCCCCCTCTTAAAAAGTTATCACTGACCTAATGAATGTTTGGAATTGAAATGCCTGAATATAATGATCCTATTATTGTTTTTACACACCTCAATAACTTAGTTATTATACCTGCTCCCGTACTTTCCTTTATTTGAGGTTCTATCATATATCCCTAGCAGTGTTTCTTGTCTGGTTTTGATCATGAGCTCTAAGTAGCAAGCCTCATTAGAAGATCCTTTCAAGATATCGTCCCTTCTTACGCCAGTACCCAACTCCATAATTAATAAGGTAATATTTCCTCCTCTTTTACCGTCTCTCCTGTCCTGACTAGAATTCTGGTACCACAAAATATTGAGTTGTCAGCCCCGACCTCCCTAAAACACATCGCCATAATGGCAAAAATGTCATACTTCCACAAGTCACCTCGTTTCCTTAACATATCTGTATGTCTCATAATATTACCAGCATTCACGTAAAGCAATTCAACCTGGACTATATCACCTGGAATACTCTGTACCTCGGGGTTCTTCAGTCATTCATTGTTCGTTATCAACCTGTCCAATTCATCAACCAAAACTGTAACACTGGGACTGAATCAATATTTGTTGAATTTGAAATTCATTTTTAGTAAATGTGTTCATCAAATACAACTTTCCAAAACTGAACAGTCAGCTCCAGATACAACGAGTTTCTGCTGATTAGTTCCCTGTTCAGTGTGCAGAGGGGACAGCCCTCAGTAATGGAGAAAGTGAGGACTGTAGATCCTGGTGTTCAGAGTCGAAAATTGTGGCGCTGGAAATGCCAGTCAGGCAGCATCTGAGGAGCAGCAGAGTCAAAGCTTCCCATGTTTTCCACTCCATTATACACAG
>NW_025210559.1:8500-12444 GCF_004010195.1 Chiloscyllium plagiosum
GGTTATATTTATTTTGTTAATCCCCCATTCCACTTTCCTGTGATTTCCCAGTAACACTTGTATAAAAATCTGTCTGTCTCAGTCTTGAAGATATTTAATGATCCAGCCTCAACAGCCCTCCAAATTTTCTACAATTCTTTCCCTCTCACTGATGTGAGACTTGGTCTTTAATCTGGTGATTTGCCCACTCTATCTTGCATAGAATTCCAATTCTTCCTCATCTCCAGTATCAATTTGCTCAAGGGTCAAACGGTCACTCTCCCTGAATCCAGGAACTGCTTCTCCAAACTGAAAACCGATTCGGAGGATTTGTTAAACATATTCTCTGGCTCTGTGAACAGGCTGTCCCCTTAGTCGCCAACACTCCCATTCATTCCCGCTTCCTAAGTCCCTAATACTCACATTCTTTCCCGCGTTACTCTCTTCCCCTTAATAAGCCAAAAAAAGACTTTGGATTCTTGCTAATCTTACCCACTAATGTTTTATCACCCCTCCTCCTGCTCTTCCACTGACTTTTTAAATTCAGCCCTCCACTTTCCATATTCTTTTAGGACCTTCATTGGCCTGCTCACTTGGAACCTGCTTTAAGCTTCTCTTTCCTTTTTCATTCTGTTTGGAATTTGTGTCGACATCTGAGGTTCTCTGGGCTTTTTTTCCTAAATTTTATCTTCGGTGTAATATGCTGGGCCGACACTGTCATCAATTCCATTTTAGTCAAATGCTCCCTCAACCCCCGCCCCACCTTGTTCCGCTACAGTTTCTTCCCGAAGCAACTGTACTTTGGCAAGATCCTGTCAATTTTTTCCATAAAATTTGCCTCCCCAATGCAAAAAGCTTTTATTTCTCTAACATTTTTGGGGTCTTTTCCTTAGCAAAGTCAAAATGTGTGATATCACGGTCACTGGTACTATAATGCTCTCCCAAGTCTGTCTGGAACAGCTGACAGGCTTCGTTCCCCACAGTGAGGCCCAGCACTGCACTGCCCATTGTTGTATCTGCTCTATGTTGATATAAGAAATTCTCTGGAATAAATTTCAAAACACCTGCCCCCTCTTAAAAAGTTATCACTGACCTAATGAATGTTTGGAATTGAAATGCCTGAATATAATGATCCTATTATTGTTTTTACACACCTCAATAACTTAGTTATTATACCTGCTCCCGTACTTTCCTTTATTTGAGGTTCTATCATATATCCCTAGCAGTGTTTCTTGTCTGGTTTTGATCATGAGCTCTAACTAGCAAGCCTCATTAGAAGATCCTTTCAAGATATCGTCCCTTCTTACGCCAGTAACCAACTCCATAATTAATAAGGTAATATTACCTCCTCTTTTAGCGTCTCTCCTGTCCTGACTAGAATTCTGGTACCACAAAATATTGAGTTGTCAGCCCCGACATCCCTAAAACACATCGCCATAATGGCAAAAATGTCATACTTCCACAAGTCACCTCGTTTCCTTAACATATCTGTCTGTCTCATAATATTACCAGCATTCACGTAAAGCACATTCAACCTGGACTATATCACCTGGAATACTCTGTACCTCGGGGTTGTTCAGTCATTCATTGTTCGTTATCAACCTGTCCAATTCATCAACCAAAACTGTAACACTGGGACTGAATCAATATTTGTTGAATTTGCAATTCATTTTTAGTAAATGTGTTCATCAAATGCAACTTTCCAAAACTGAACAGTCAGCTCCAGATACAACGAGTTTCTGCTGATTAGTTCCCTGTTCAGTGTGCAGACGGGACTGCCCTCAGTAATGGAGAAAGTGAGGACTGTAGATCCTGGTGTTCAGAGTCGAAAATTGTGGCGCTGGAAATGCACAGTCAGTCAGGCAGCATCTGAGGAGCAGCAGAGTCAAAGCGTCCCATGTTTTCCACTCCATTATACACAGGATATTGGGAATCATACTTGCTCAGGATGGCAGCACTGTACAGAGCCCTAAAATGGAAAGCCGTCAATCAGTTGGTTGACAGGGAGTAACCAAGTTGAGGTGAAATACAGACTGATTGAAAAACAAACAAAAGGATAGATAAATCAATCAGCCAAAGGGAAACACTCTAGGTTCCGACAGGAATATAGGGAAGAGATTTTTGTGCCTTTGGCGATGGTCTTTGCTTCTTCACTCTCCATTGGACTAGAATCGGGTTGATTGGAGGGTGGCAACTCTTACTCCTTTTTCAGGCAAGGAAACAGGGATTGTTGTTAGAATGACAGACCAGTCAGTCTTACATCAATATTGGGCAAAGTATTGGAGAGGATTCTGAAAAATCATAGTTTGATTAGAAATAGTCAGCATGGCTTTGTGAGGGGCAGATCATACCTCACAATTCTTTTTGGATGCTTTGTGGATGGGATTAAGCACACTGAAGAAGGTAGAGCAGTGAATGCGGAGTGCATGGATTTTAACAAGGTGTTTGATAAGCTTCCCATGGTAGTTTCATTCAGAAAGTAAGGAGGCATGGCATACAGGGAGACCTATCGGTCTGGATACAGAATTGCTAGCCCATAGAAGACAGAGGTTGGTGGTGAATGGGAAGCATTCAGTGTGGAACTAGGTGAGCAATGGTGTTCCGTAAGGATCAGATCTGGGAGCTCTGCTGCTTGTGATTTTGATAAATGACTTGGATGACGAAGTGGAAGGGTAGGTTCGTAGTTTTGATGATGTAACACAGGTTGGTGAAATTGTGGATAGTGTGGAGTGCTCTTGTAGTTTGCGACAGGACATTGATAGGATGCAGGACTCGGTTGCTAAGTGGCATATGGGGTGTTCAATATGGAAATGTGGGATATGATTCATTTTGGAAGGTCGAATTTGAATGCAGAATACAGGGTTAAAGGCAGGACTATAACATTGTGGAGGAACAGGGGGATTATTTGGTCCATGGCATAGCTCCCACAAAGTTGCTACCCAGGTTTATAAGGTTGTGAAAGAGGTGTTTGATGTGTTCATTAGCCGAGGGATTGAATTTAAAAGCTGCGAGGTTATGCTGCAACTCTATCGAGCCCTGGTGAGACCACACTTAGAATATTGTGATCAGTTCTGGTTGCCTTGTTATAGGAAAGATATGGAAGCTTTGTTGAGGGTGCTGAGGAGATTTATCAAGATGTTGCCTGGACTGGAAGGCATGTCTTGCAAAGAAGATTTGAGGGAGCTAAGGTGTTTTTCTCATTGGAACGAAGAAGAATGGAAAGTTACTTGACACGGGTGTTCAAGATGACGAGAGGCATACATAGAGTGGATAGACAGAGACTTTCTCCCAGGGCGGAAATGGCTCTCGAGGGGGTATGATTTTAAGGTAATTGGAGGATGGTTTAGGGGAGATGTCAGAGGTAGGTTCTTTGCATAGAGAGTGTTGGTGTGTGCAATGAACAATCAACAGTTGCAGTAAAGTCAGCTATATTAGGCATATTTATTTGGATAGGCACATGAATGATGGTATAATGAAATGTATATAGGTTAGTCTGATCTTAGAGTAGGATAAAAGGTCGACAGAACGTCAAAGGCCGAAGGACCTGCACAGTGCTGCACTGTTCTATGTTTCCAGTTTCACCCAGCTTGTGGATTCTCATCAAATGTTGAATGTGTGATGGAGTGATGTGTGTGATATCAGGAAGCTTTGGAGGGGTGTAAGGCCAAAACCTCCAGTTATGGTGTGCATTGTTACAGTCACCTGAAAGCCAGTATAATATGTGTGGTTACCTCAACCAGACAGAATCCGACAAGTTCAGTTATTAATGTGATTTTTGGATTGCCGTTTGCTGCTGGTTACTTCACATACATTCTACTGTGTGACCCATGTAGTAATCTCTGACCATTCACATAGATGTACAATTTTATTTTGATATTGGAGAATGTGAAGGTGATATTTATTGGATATGGGTTTAGAGGTTTCTTTATGAGACACAAGGCACTGCAATAGATTGTCAACTTGTT
>NW_025210559.1:14000-19894 GCF_004010195.1 Chiloscyllium plagiosum
TCATAACGAAGCTGACTTTGCAATACTTGCATTTTAATTGCTTATGCTGCACCAAATAATCAGATATTTGCGAGCATTTACACAGTGAAATAATTGGATGCTGACTCTTATTCACAGCTAGCACATGATAGAGTACAGAACTTTAAAGTACAGAAGGAGGGCATTGGCCATTATGTATTAATCAGCTTCAAAAATGTCTCCCAAACACCCCCATTTGCTAGCCCTCTTTCTTTTGCCCGTTAAATTCATAATTTCCTAATATATATCCAGTTCTCTTTTGAATCTTCATCCACAACTTTCCCAGTCAATTGCAATTCGTAACAACATTTTAAATAAAGACGTTTTCCTTATTTCACTTCTAGCTCTTTTGCTGACTACCTTGAAATTAGAATTCCTTGATGCTGTAATGCTGACTAATAGAGTATTATTTTTGTACTCTGCAACTTTTTTTTCATACTTTGAGCACCGCAATAAATTCACATTTTGTCTGTTCTGTTCCAGGAACAATAAGCCTTGCAAGAACTGTAACATACACTACAAGGGAAAAACAAGCAGAACACTAGTTGCCAGGAGAGATGAACATCAACTAGCTACAAAAGACATGATCCCAACACTAATTTCTTACGTACTAATGAGAAAGTACGCCACTTGGACTAGGTCTGCATATCCATCCTAGGACAGGCCAAACAGAGACAAGCACAAGAATTCCTAGAAACATGGCATTCCAACCGGAAATCCATCAACAAACATATCAATTTTAACTCCAACTACCATCCTCTGGGAAAAAGGGCCTGAAATGACATCATCGACACAGGAAATTACATTACAAACTCAAGGAAACCGAAACATTTAAATAGAAAGTGGGAGATAACACCAGCACTTCACTGGAGGCTCACATACTGAGTACAGTCAATGGAACAAACTAGAAACTGCGATTAGCTATTGCTTCAGAATATATCTGAGTGTTCGTGGCTGCCACCACACAGAATAATTGAATGAAAATGCGAGCCTGCTCCACCAAGTGCATATCCAAAGGCTTTTTAAAAAGTTTGTGAGATTATCTGATCAATCACCCGCCTAGGAAATGCATTCCAGACGCAGACCAGCGGCTTAGCGGTTAGCAGTCTTGCCTTCGAGCGCTGGGGACCGATGTTTGATGATAGCCTGTATGGATTTTGCACATTCTCCCCGTTTCCACGTGGATTTCCTCGAGGTACTCCGGTTTCCTCCCGCAATCCAAAGATGTGCATTGGCCATGCTAAATTAAGTGGTTAAGTGAATTGGCCATGGTAAATTGCCCAAAGTGTTCAGAGATGTGAAGGTTAGGTGCATTAGTCAGGGGTAAATATATGAGGAACATGTTTGCGTGCGTTACTCTTTGGAGGGTCTGTGTGGATTTGTTGGGCCGAAGTGCCTGTTTCCACGCATAGGAACTTTATATTCTATATCTGTGCCACCCTCTCAGTTCAATACAGACTCCACAAATTCTCTCTCAATCCCCTGCCTTTCACTTTAAGTACGTTTCCCTTTGTTTTTGACCCTTCGAGTAAAGGAAACTGCTGCTGTCTGTTCATTCTCTCCAAACCCCCTTATGCTCTTGTACACCTGTACCATGTTCCCTCCTCAACCTTCCCTGCTTCAAAGAAAAAAGGAGCAAGTTTAGCCCTCGCCCTTCACAGTTTGAGTACTCACTTGTCTTCTTAATGCAGATGTGCATCATGTCACATTTATCAGTATTAAACTTCATCTGCCATTAATCTGGATATAGAAATCATCTGTTTATATCGTCCTGAGGCTAACTCTTTCCTCCTCACTGTGAACCACCCAGCTAGTCTTTGTGTCATCCCCAGCATTCGTTATCATTCCACTGCCATCCATCTTCCATATTCTCACCATCATCATTTATGATTATTACAAACAAACGTTGATTTCCTTCCTGTTCTCCATATGGTATTCACAAAGGAGTAATTGAGAATTCCAATCTCTTGTTCTTATTTTGGGGAATTTACAAAGTGATGTAGTTAACTCCTGTTATGATGTTGCTGCAAATACCGTTTTCGACATAAAGTTAAATTCACCTTTTACGCTCTGTCCCTCAGCATGTCTTATTCATGAAGCTTGTGACTAATTTAGGATAAAGTAAGGTTTGCCACCTTGCACTGGAACATTAGGCTTTTGTGTGGCACTGTTCTTTGTAACAATGGTCAGAACTGAACAAATTTTGCATCTGCAGAATGTTCACAGACTAATTGCTTGAATCAGCTAATGTGATGAGGATAAGTATTCAATTAAATTCTATGTTATGGACAAACTGCAGGAGATCAAATCATATTCTCATGTCCACCTTGAATTGGAAGCAAATACATACTGTTAAAAATTCAAAAAATGTTGAGGCAAAACACCAGGGACGAAAAAAACACGTCACCTGCATTTGATGGAGATACAAAACTACAGAGTGAATGTACAAACTGATAAAGAATCAAATGATAGAAAAAGAAGTACATCAAATCATAATTTTTAATCGAATCAGTTCCCAATTTTCATGAACAGTGGTGGTTTTCACCCAACCTCACTTTTCCAAAAACAAGCTGTTCCCAGTCACTAAAACTTCATTAGCCATTCTTCCTCCCCCTTTCAACTTTTTCTTTACACTCCTACTTCCCTTGCACCAACCCTCCTGCTGCCACATACTCTTCCACTGATGATATCTCTTCACACCCTTCTTCTGCCACTCCCACTGTAAGTTATGACAATTCCCTAGTTACTCACACTTTCACTGACCACCCCTTACGCTTTTTGCTTTCCACTGGGGTGATGGGAGATGCTGGCTTCTGTGCTGCTATTGGTCCTCAGTGAATGATGAGATTGAGATAATCAATGCCCAATAGGAACAGACAATAGTGTATTTCTGTCATTGTCCACAGGGTGTTTTTCCCCCATAGAGATTGGAACTTTTTTCTGTCCCTCTGTCACAGCGCTTAACTAAACAGTCCCATCCTAAGTAGGAGAAACCTCTCCTCAGAATCAGAGGTCCATGCATCTGTTTGTCCTTAAACGTTGCGAAGACAGTGACCACATTGTTCAAATATGCCATGTTCTACCCTTTTTCTCTTTAGTATTTTAACTGATTTTCCAATGTCAGTTGAGGTGAGATCAGAGCAAGTTCCCTTGCCATCAAAGTAGGATTTGACTCATGTAGCATCATTAACCCTCAGGAAACTGCGGTCAACTGGAATTGGAGGAAGTTCTGTGCTGGTAATTTCATCAATGAATAATGGCACCTTCCCTAGAGCTATTGGGAATGACAAATAAACTCTGCCCTTGCTAGGGCCTTCCAAAACTACGGATGGTTTTGACTTATTAATAACATCAAGATACAGTTTTCACAGTTTAGTCTAAAATCTCAGAAAAGTAAGAGCTTGCTGGTTGGGTGTCACCCCAATGAAATCAGAGGATTACAGTAAGATAATGATTCCGATTATGTTCAATCAACTACTCCTGAGGATTTGTCGTGCGGTGTCGTTGCCACTGAGATCAACATTTTCTCTGTTTAACAGCATCACACCACATTGGCTCAAGGCTGCACCAATCCTCAATTCTACTTCATTCTCCAGCTCATTCGCCATGCTCGACAGATATACGAGGCCCACAATTTGGAATAACTTAGAGATGCTGATGAGTCTCTGGAACCTGCCACCCAATCCATGCCCTGCAATCTGAGTCCATCCCCTCCCCAAGCCAACCTCCTGTCGTGTATGTACCATCCCTCCTAACCTTCCACGCTCTAATGCTGAATGTTCTGTATTCAGGAAAAGTCTCAGCTTTATCCCTCTGTGCCCCCACTTTAATAAATTTTAGGCACGAAATAATGTTGAACTCCTTTCAGCCTGTGCCGATAAGGGTGGTGCTGCTGTAGTCTGGTGGACTCACCTCTCCATTTCAGAAGCTGAGTGCCAGCTCTCAAATACCTCCACATATCACTTGCTTGTCCATAACCCTACCATGGCACATCAGGGTATTTTATTAACTAGATTTGACCACATTTCATCTGGAGATTCCCACCCACTCGCCCCCCTCCACAAACATACACAAACTCACCCCCACCTAACAGTCCCGAAGCTGATGGTCCTCTGATAACAGAGTTCGCTTTTACCTCCTCCTGAAATTCCACAAACAGAACTTCCTGGACTGACCCATTGCTTCAGCCTGCTTCTGCCATACAGATGGGAATCATGGGTACATACAGGGCACAAGTTATACCTGTTCCTTCATGGGGTACGTAGACCATTCTTTGTTCCAGTTCTATTTCAGCACCAAACCACAACTCTTTCTCCGATCGCTGCTGCTCCTCTCTCTTGTCTAGAGTTGGAAAAGTTCATCGTTTCCAATTTGCACCCCTCCCTCACTTTCACCTGGTCTACCTCTGACTCCTCCCTTCCTTTCCTCGACATCTCTGCTTCTGTTTCTGAGGATAGACCGGTTACTGATATCCAGTACTAACCCACCAACTCCCACAGCTACCTGGAGTATATATCCTCACACCCTGTTTCCTGCAAAGACCCCATTCCATTCTCTCAGTTCCTCCATCTCCACCGCGTTGCTTCTGAAGATGTCAGCTGCAAAAATGTGGCCTATGAAATGTCCACCTTCTTCCTCACCCGAGAATTCCCCAGCACTATTATTGACAGGGCCTTCAACGAGTTCTGACCATCTACTTCACTTCTGCAGTCAGCCTCTTTGTTCCCTCCTGCAACAGCGTTAGAGTCCCACTTGTCCTTATCTACAATCCCACCGGCATTCACGTGCATAAGATCATCAGTCTGCATTTCCCCACCTCCAGCGCAATGCCACCACTAGACACATATTTGCTTCCTCTCCCTTTACTGCCTTCTGAAGGACCATTTCCTCCAGGACACCCTGGTCCGCTCTTTATTCAGTCCCAACACATCCCCCACACCCCACCACAGGTCCACTTCACTCTCCCCTGCCGGAGGTGTTACATTTCCCATTTACCTCCACCCTCTTCACTATCCAAGGGGCCAAACATACTTTCCAGGTGAAGCAGCATCCTACAAACAGTTCCCACAAACCGGGCTACTGCATTCACTGCTCACATTGTGGTCTGCCCTACATTGGGGAAACGAAAGTTAGATTGGGTGACCACTTCACGGAGTATCCAAGATGTACCTATGCAAAAGACAGTGTCTCAGAATGGTTTTGTCTCACAATATCAAACGTCATCGATATTTGGAGCCCTGCGAAACATAGGATCTTTGTAATTTCTCATTTAATGTCCATAACAAATTACTCGAGATTCAACTGAGATAGCAGCTTTGCTTATACCGTTCAGATCAGTCAATTTGTCACTGTTCCGAAAGAAAAAGAAATCGAATGATGGAAACTCAGCAGGTCTGGCACCCTCTGAGCAGAGATACACAGAATTTGATTCCAATATGACTTTTTCAGAACGGTGTCATATCATATTTGATATGTTAACTATGTTTCTCTCTGCAGATACTTCCTCATCTGTCGCGTTTCTCCATCATTTTCTGTTTGTATTTCATGTTTCCATATCACTATATTTCATGTTTCTTGACAGGGTTACATACTGAATTTAGTTATATATGGAGAATGTTGTCCTTTTCTGTTCCTATTATGGTTAGTGTGTCTGTGACACCTGTGTTACGGCCGAAATCTGTTTCTTCTTTAAGAGTCAAAGGAAAAAATAGTATTTTTCTGATTATCCTGTAAGTCTCAGGAGCTCCACTTTGTTTGAAAATACATTATAGAGGTAGATGAAATTTCATGAGATAATAGGAATAGATTATTGATGGTGGAGCACTCTGTGTCCTTCGTTGAATTAGCTGTCTACCCCCTCTCCAAATGCTTTGATT
>NW_025210560.1:0-7153 GCF_004010195.1 Chiloscyllium plagiosum
ACTCCTGCACCTATTGTCTATTGTCTATTGCCTATTGTCTAAACCAGTCAATTTACCAATTGGGGCACAGTCCCCTTTTGTTTTGGTGAGAGGAGGTAGACGGTTTCGAGACACTCCCAAGTAGTGTTTGGGGGAAAGCAACTGCCCAAATATAAAGCCTTACTTACCCAGCAGTCCCTTGTCTGCTCGTGCTCAGTGTGCGCTCCGCCTATACATGAGGTAAACCTTTATATCCGTTTAAATTGACCTTCCCGTCGGCCCTCTGGTCCTCACTGTCACACCTCCCACTCCAACTGCCACCAGAAAAACACCATTCAGGATGAAGCAGCCGCTTGGTTGGCGCCACATCCCCAGACATCCCCTCCCTCCATCACTGACACTCAGTAGCAGCAGTGTTTACCATCTACACGGTGCGCTGCAGAAATTCACCAAAGATCCTCAGACAGCACCTTCCAAACCCACGAGCACTTCCACCTCGAAGAACAAGGGCAGCAGATAGATGGGAACATCACCCCCTTCAAATTCCCCTCTGAGTCACTCACCATCCTGATTTAGAAATATATTGTCATTCCATCAGTGTTACAGGCAGCTCAGCATTACCTTCTCAGGGGCAATTCGGCATGGGGGATAACTACAGACCCAGTCAGTGATACCCACATCCCACGAGTGAATAAAACAAAATCATTTCATGGTTTGGAAACAGTCGGACCCTCTTGTGGGCTTCACTGAGGAGTTTTATTTATTCACAATGCAATGAATCCGTGTAACTAGGTATTTTACTGCGTTACTGATCTTCGCTCTGAACCGGGACAATGTTGCTGCATAAATAAATGTGTTTGTGCAACAGCTTAGGTTCCGCAGCATGGAACCAACCGCACTGAAGTGATATAGAAAAGGCGAGTAATCGCCAGGATTGATTCCTTGAATGATATAATATAAGAAATTCACAACAACAATTAACCAGAGGACTATGAAGATCCCAGAGATGGTGAAGAGCAAAATCACAGCCTTCCTTCTGCTCTCCATCTCTGGGTCTCTGTGATTCTCTCCTTTGCTCTCACCTTTCAGCCTCTTCCGGACTCGACTGGTCACTAAAATGTGTCTGACTGTCAGAGCATTGAGCAACAGAATTAAAGCGAATGGCAGTAAAGGGGTTAAAATTGTATCGAGCCAATCTAATACCACCCACCAAGTCTCAGTAAAGTAGCTTAACTTCGTTATACAGTCAAATGGCACATTGTTGATTATCTTCTCAGGCTCATATTCAAAATAGAAGGGGATGTTTTTTAGACAGAACAGGGTGCAGGTTGTTGCCAGAACCACAGTCGCAGCTTTCTCAGTGCAATATTTTGTGTTTAGCTTCTGACAACAAATGGTCACAAATCGGTCAAAGGAGAAAGTGACGGTGAACCAGACAGAGCAGTCCCTGGCTGCACGAGACAGTGCCCCAATAACACTGCACACAGGAGTGATGTCCAGGAAAGTCTGCGGGTAATAATAGAAAGGTAATCTCCACAGTATAATTCCGGTAATAATGACCATCAGATCGGCAGCTGCCATAAACACCAGGTAACGGGTAGTGCAAGGGGAAACACCACAGTTTTGCCTGGAAAGGATTGCAATTGCCAGCAAATTTACTGTGGGAGACAAATGGGTAAAGCATCAGTGAATTATTGACCAGAAATACCCCCTACCCATTCCAGAGAGCAACAACAGGGTTTTACCAACAAATTCCCATGCACTGTGTGACTGGGGGTGGTTGGGTGTGAGTGAGTTTGAGTTTAAGACTTTAACATTCACTCCAGATTATCCTCCAGCCCAGTCAGTCTCGAGATTCTAGAGTTTAGACAGATATTGAGCTCACAGCCACTCCTAGGAGAGCATAAGGAAGTTTATGATTTCCTTTGGTTGCATGGTAAGGTACAGAACCCCATTAGATTCCTCAATCCCGAGTCAGGTATAGGACTAGCAATTGGACTGTCAATAATCCAAACTCTCCCCTTCTCCAGAGAAACAGTTATCCCCTGATCCTGTCTTGGACTTAATCCTGATCAGATCCATGGCAGGATTATAAAACAGGTCACCAGGACCTGTGTGAGATTTCAAACACAACTACACCATGTATCTTAAACAAGGGCAGTACAGCAGAGCATGCAGGACTCCCTTCATGACAATGTGGGAGTTTTAGGTTTACTGTGATATTTACACTGTAAATCTACCCACCAACATCTCAATGTGGAGGGACCAGGAGGGCAATCTGTCAACATTTCTAAATCCTGACCAAAGAGTGTGAGGAGGAGAGAATTTCCGGAAGCGATTGCCGATGAAACTTTACAAATCAGTACAAGGCACAAATTCTTCAAATCCTTTGCTTTGCCAATAAAAATGAACAATCTGAGATTGAAAATTCCCAACTGATGCAGCATCCATGACTGTGTGTGTGTGTAAGAGAGTTCCAAACCTTTCCCACCCTCTGTGCACAGAGGAGCTTTCTGACATCTCTCCTGAACGCTCTCTGCCCCATTCACAGACTATGATCCTTTGTTCGAAATCTGCAACCAGGAGAAACAGTTCATGTTTTCCTTTTAATATTTTGTTGGACTTCACTCAGATCATCCCTTAACCTTCAAAATTCTCGATCAACCTGGCTTCATTTACGTAATAAAATCAGAAGAAGCGCAGCAGGTCTAGAGCATCTGTGGGAGAGAGCACAGAGTTCGGGTCGAGTGACCCTTCTTCAGAACTAACCTGCCTGATCTCTCCTCATACCTTGAAGCCATAACAAACTGGAACAGATGACACAACACTGAGAACAGAAAATGCTGCTGCAGCAGTGAAGTTGGGAGTCTCTGTCAGTGTAGGATTGTACCGAGAATGCTGCTCAGTGAATTGCTGTCACTGTCCCGGGGTCTGGATAAGGCTGACCAGTCAGTGAGCTGGAGGTGTTATTGTTCAAACGGTAAAACCAGAGAGCAGATCAACAGCAGATTAAAGCAAGTTCAATTGTTATAGCGCCATACCTGGGATGCCAGTAACAGCAAGGATGGTGTAGAACACCTTCTCCACGTGACCAATTGGTCGATGCATTTTCCTGTTTGAGGTGATCTGTCCCTTCAGGCAGCTGACAAGCTCCTTGTTTGAGACTCTGAGCTGATGCATTCCCAGAGACGCTGCCTTATACTGTGTGGAAGCTCCTTGGGGAGATCGAGGTGACAGCATTGCTCGGCTTTGTTGCTGTTTTTCACATTTCTGGAAATGAACAAATCCATTACAATAACAAGCGTAATCCTGATTACAGAGGGGGAGTTACATGATAATGAAATAACAAAAGCAGAATCTGGAATCTGCCAGCAATAACGCTGTCCACTAAAACACCATGAGCCCTATCCCGAGATCACACCCTATTTCATGATGTGAAGGTGCTGGTGTTTGACTGGGGTGGACACGTTCAACCTGTTGGACTAGAACCTGGAGTTGTGTGATTTTTGACAAATTATTTCAACTGATGCTGCATCGAGACAGTTCATTCCAAGTGTGAACATATGTCTCCGAGCTGTCCTCTGTACTCTAGGGTAGGAGCTGCCCTCTTGAAACAAGAACATTTCACTCACTGATTGAAATGTGATTCTTCTCACACACTGAATGTGTACATTATTACGAGGTCAGCATTTATTCCCCATTTCCAATTTGCCAGGATCTGGAGTCACAGGAACATCAAAGTGAGGACAACATACTGCCTTTCCTGAGGGAAGGGGTCTCAGTGAACAAGATGGACCTCCAACAATGGGGACGTCACTGACCTTCCCCTTACTGTTACTCTCCATCAGATACATTATTGACCTCCCTCTTACTGTCCATCCAGATACATCACTGACCTCCCCCTTACTGTCACTGTCCATCAGATATATCACTGACTTCCCCCTTACTGTCACTGTCCATCCAGATACATCACTGACCTCCCTCTTACTGTCACTGTCCATCAGATACATCCCTGACCTCTCTCTGACTGTCACTGTCCATCAGATACATCACTGACCTCCCCCTTACTGTCACTGTCCATCCAGATATATCACTGACCTCCCTCTGATCATTGCAGCTACAGCAGCTAACAAGGAAGGCAAATGGAGTTTTGACATTTATTATAAACAGAATAGAGTATAAAGGTCGGGGAGTGTTGCTGCAAGTGTAGAAGGCAGGAGAACAATCTCAGCTGGAGTTTTGCAAACAATTTTGGGATATAATTGCTTTGGAGACAGCTCAGTGGAAGATCATGAGATAATTCCAGAGATGAAGATGTTGTCCATTCCTCCTTAAAACAAGTTCGACAACTCCAACGGAAATGATCTGAATGAATGTGCTCAGTGTCACCAATACTGAAACGGTCAAATCAGTACAAACATGAGCCAATACCAATGTACACAGTCCCGTCTTTATCAGGAAACATGTTACAATACCCTTTAATTACAGGCATGCTCTCTGTAATCCTACTGGTGCTTTAAGTCCTGAGTCACTTGGAGATATACGCAGTCTCTCTCTCTGCCTCTCACTCTCTCTGTCTCTGTCTCTCTGTCTCTCTCTCTGTCTCTCTCTATCTTTCTGTCTCTCTTGCTCTGTCTCTGTCTGTCTGGCCCTATCTCTCTCTCACACTCTGCCTCTCTCACTGTCTCTCTCTGTCTCTATCTGTCTCTCTCTCCTTCTCTGTCTCTCTGACTCTCTCTCTCTCCCTCTCTCTATGCGTCTCTCTTCTCTCTCTCTGTCTCTGGGTCTATGAAGCTGGTTTCTCTCACCCTCACTCTCTCTCTGGGTGATCAGCTGGTCTCTGGTTGGTCAGCTGGTCTCTGACCCTTGCCGTGCTGGTCTCCTCAGAACGCCTCCAGAAGATTTAAGAAAACAGTCTGCAGGTGAACCCTGTGTTTGTGCCTTGGTCGATGGTTTTTCATAACGTTCTATAGTTCGGACCAATCCGGAATATCCGTTAAACGTCTGAAACACTGTCAATCACAGACATAGATGAGAGTGGTCCTGAGGGAAAAATATGGACCTGGGCCAAGGCCAATTATATCAACATTTGACAGGAGCTGGGAAATGAGGATTGGGAGCAGCTATTTGAAGGGAAGTCCACATTTGCTGTGTGCGAGGCTTTCAAAGATAGGTTGAAGATAGTGTAGGATAGGCATGCCCCTTTGAAAACAAAGGAAAGAAAAGACAAGATTCCTGAACTGTGGATGACAGGAGAAATGGTGCGACTAGCCAAGAGGAAAAGGAAAGCGTACATAAGGTCCAGGCAGCAGTTTCCTTCACCCGCGATCTGTTTCTGCACTGCCCTCAGCCTCGTAATGCCCTGCTTCCCCCGAAAATGTTTACCCCCTCCCTCAAATTTATGCCCCTTCCTTCCCTCCCCCTCTAACTAAAGCATATAAGGAGTCGGGGGGGGAGAGCCGTGCTGTTGGACAATGTATTGGCAGCAGTGTGAGCCGTAAGGCTTTGGTTCGGGAGGTCTCAGAGAGCAGCGGCTCAGTTAAAAATCCAGGGAAGCTCCGGTAACGTCCTTTTAACATTCCGTTTCAGTCTGACAGCAGCTGAGATGGCAGTTAGGGCAGGAATCCCCTGTGGCCATTCCCCTCGCAAACCTGTTGGGGGCGGGTGGGGTGGGCGTGTTACCGTTCAGGGGAAAGCAGCAGTATCCCGTTCGGGGGCAATCTCACTGGCTCTGGGGCAGAGCGGGAAACGGGAAAGGGTAACAGGACCTTAGTGATAGCAGACTCGCTAGTTAGGGGGACAGAGACAGGGGATTCTGTGGGTGCTGATGGGAATCCAGGATGGTGTGTTGTCTCCCAGGCACCAGGGTCCAGGATGTCTCAGAGTGGCTGTAGAACCTTCTCAAGGGGTAGGGTGATCAGCCAGAAGTCATTATTCACGTTGGCACAAATAACAGAGGTAGAAGTACTTTGGGGGCATCTAAACAAGGGGCGGGGGTTACACAATGAGGGCAATTGTGTTCCCATACCCTCATATTGAACCTCTGCCCCCATAGGTGCCCCAATCAGCACAGGTAAGATTGGGGGGGGAAGGGGGAAAGTCGGGGGTCGGTAAAGTTAGGGGGGTGTAAAGTCAGGGCCGGGGGGCTTGTTATTGTTTGGATCGATTTGGAAAGGGAACAGGGCCTGCAGTTTACAGACAATGGAATGGACAGGGACAGGAGCAAATTGTCCCGGCAGAAAAAACAACCTGCCGCTTGTGCAGTGGCGCAGGGAGGCCAGCAGAGGGTGGCATTGTATCACTTTAAACACAAGGGGGTCAGACACAGAGAGAGTCAGAGAGGCTGGGGTGAGGTGAAAGTGGGGATAAAAGGGTCCTCCTCAGGATGTAATTGCACCATGGCGTTTCCCAGGTGGGGGCGGGATGCTATGATAACCAACATTGGGAAGGAATGGTTGGAGAAGGGTATGGGCAGAGATATCGTTCGATTTTGTCACCGCTGTGTGACCTGTGCCCACTACAACCCAGGCTGGCCCATTGAAATTAGAATGGGGCCCCAGCCACGCCCAAAGGGACTCTGGGGGCGGTTACAGATGGATTTTACAGGACCTCTTCCCCAACCCCATGGGAAGGCGGATTGCCTTGTGATCATTGACCAATTTACCAGGTGGGTCAGGGCCTTCCCTACCCAGAACTGATCAGCTAACGCTGTGGCAAGGGTTGTAGCTGAGGAGGGGATTCCCAGGTGGGGGGGGTGCCGTCCCAGATGGGCTTCCACCGGGGACCCATTTCACTGGAAGTGTTGTAAAAACTGCATGTCAGCTGATGGGCATTAAACCGAAATTTCACACACCCTCCCATCCACAAAGTTCAGGCATGGTGGGGCGAATGAACAGGACTCTTAAACCCTCCCTTGCTAAGGCCATGCAGGACATGACAAACGCTGGCCTGAGGTACTGCCTGCTAGACCTGTGACTCCAGTCCACCACAAGCGGGTCAAATGGTTTGACCCCTTACGAGTCGATGACAGGTTGGGCAATGTAACTGCCCGATTCCATCATCATGGGAGGGTTCCGATGCTGGCCCTCGCTGCGATAGAATACATCGCTATGTGCTCGAACTGAGCACCCAGCCGAAAGGGATGTGGAAAACAGTTCGGGACAAACAGGAGGGG
>NW_025210560.1:7695-15116 GCF_004010195.1 Chiloscyllium plagiosum
TCTCTCTCTCTCTCTCTCTCTGTCTCTCTCTCTCTCTCTCTCTCTCTGTCTCTCTCTCTCTCTCTCTCTCTGTCTCTCTCTCTCTCTCTGTCTGTCTGTCTCTCTGTCTGTCTCTCTCTCTCTCTCTCTCGGCGAACAGAACCACAACAACTTCTTTCACACGTAGTCATGATGAGGAGGTGCTGGTGTTGGACAAGATTTCTAAAAAAATCACAATGTCAGGTTATAGTCCAACAGGTTTATTTCGAAGTACTTCATTTGGAAGCAGACCCTTCAGTCCAACTCTCCCACCAATCAAATATCCAAGATCAATCATAGGATCCCTACTGTCTGGAAGCATTCTATTTGGCTCATTGAGTGCACACCAACCCTTCGAAGACCATCCCACCCCCAACCCTATCTCCTGTAACCCTGCATTCCCCATGGCTAAGCCACCTAGCCTGTGTACTCTGGGTGATGTAGCATGGTCAATCCACTGAACCTGCACATATTTGGACTGAGAGAGAAAACTGGAGCACTCGGAGAAACCCACATAGACACACAAACTCCACACAGACAGGCACCCGAGAGTGGAATCGAACCTGGGTCCCTAGTGTTGTAACGCAGCAGTGCTAACCATTGAGCCACTGTGCTGCTCCTAATCTAGTCCCATTTGACAGTATTTGACCCATATTCCTCTACATCCTTCCTAATCATATACCCATCCGGATGCCTTTTAAAAGCTGTAATTGTACCAGCCTCCACTACTTCCTCTGGCAGCTCATTCCATACTTGCACCACCCTCTGCATGAAGCAGTTATGTCCCTTTTAAATCATTCCCCTCTCACTTTTAAATCTATTCCCTCTAGTTTTGGACTCTTCTATCCTCTGCGTGAAAAAGTTGCCCCTTCGGTCCCTTTTATATCTTTTCCGTCTCCCCCTAAGTCTATGTCCTCGAGTTCTGGACTCTCCCCACCCCAGGGAAAAAAACCTTGTCTATTTCCCTTACCCTTGCCCCTCATGATGTTATAAACCTCTATAAGGTCACCCCTCAGATTCCAACGCTCCAGGGAAAACAGCCCCAGTCCCTCCTTGTAGCTCAAATCCTTCAATCCTTGCAGCATCCTTGTCAACATCCTGGTGTACTCTAGAGAGAGAGACTGTGGTGTTGTCTTTCTAACTTTGCTTCTTGTTTTTCTGTCATACTGTCTCCAGCTGTAATGTAACTTTCTTTCCTTCATTTCTCTATCCTGTAACTAAGGATTGTACCTCGGTACTCTGTATCTAAGATGACGCTGTGTTTTGGTGATGTGGTTACTGTAACTGCGGAATTTGTACCTGGGTACTTTGGTACCCAAGATGGCGCTGTCAGGGGAGACTTTTCCCTGCACTCGTTTGAGTACGTGTGACAATAAAGCAAATTCAGTTCAATTTTCCAGGACCCCAAGTGGGTCAAGAATTTGGGAATCTAGAAGGTTCCAGAAACACTGGGTGATGGAGGCAGCAAAGCTGAGGAAGGGTGTGGGAAAGAGGTGAGAATTTGTACCGCAAATCTCCTCCTTTATTTTTTGTGAGAGACAATAAGCATTAGTTGGAAGAAGTGCTCTCAATTGTGGCTTTAAAGTGTGCAGCAGATGGTAAATAACGCGGTTCCCTAGGGGCTTCCTTTGTCATGTGGTGATTCCTAATCTTTGATCTGTTTTGACTCTCAGAATACTTACAGACTGTCCAGGCTGGCATGGTGCTGGCTGTGATCTTTGCCTGCTGTGGGCTGTTCATCTTCATCTGCCAGCTTTTCACGCTGAAGAAAGGAAATCGATTTATCTTCACTGGTCTCTTTCAGCTGCTCTCCTGTAAGTTGGTTCAACATTTGCTCTTAAAGACCACCTGGAGACTACCGTTGCGCGATGGGACTTTTTTTTTTAATAAAAAGGTTCAGAATGCAATCCCTGTTTGCTGAAATAACACAGACAGACCATCCTCAGAGAGCCCAGGCAGAAAGTCTTGCCGCCCTAAAGGAGAAATCACAGAAAAACACTGTCATTTAAAACCAGTGTCGTAGGCTGAGGGGTGACCTTTATAGAGGTTTAAAAGATCATGAGGGGTATGCATAGGCTAAATAGACAAAATCTTTTCCCCAGGGTGGGGGCTGAATCCAGAACTAGAGGGCAGAGGTTTAATGTGAGAGGGGGAAAAGATTAGATTTCCTACAGTATGGAAACAGGCCCCTTCGGCCCAACAAGCCCACACCGACCCTCTGAAGAGTAATCCACCCAGACCCATTCCCCTACATTTACCCCTGACTATTGTACCTAACACTACGGGCAATTTAGCATGGCCAATTCACCTAACCTGCACATCTTTGGATTGTGGGAGGAAACTGGAGCACCCGGAGGAAACCCATGCAGATACAGGTAGAATGTGCAAACTCCATACAGACAGTCATCCAAGGCTGGAATTGAACCTGGGTCTCTGGTGCTGTGAGGCAGCAGTGCTAAGCATCATTTAAAAGGGACCTAAGCGGCAACTTTTTCCACGCGGGGTGGTGCATGTATGGAATGAGCTGCCAGAGAAAGTGGTGGAGGCTGGTACAATTACAACGTTTAAAAGACATCTGAATGGGTACGTGAATTGGAAGGGTTTAGAGGGATATGGGTCAAATTGCTGGCAAATGGGACTAGATAAATTTAGGTTATCTGGTCAGCATGGACTAGTTGGACGGAATGGTCTGTTTCCATGCTATACACCTCTATGACTAGAAAGGCTGGAGTAAAATGCCATTTAATTCCATTCTGTCTTCCTTTCACATCCCATGTAAACTCTGCGCTCTGAGTTTAAAAGGAGGGTAATTAATACCGAATAGCAAAGGTCTTATGATTTCTGTAGAAACAGGCTAAATTGTAGAGAAATTTGAACTTTTAGTTTTTGATTGATTATTGTCACATGTGCAGGGAAGAGTCTATACAAGCAGATTGTACCATAGGAAATGCATCAGGCTCACAGAACAGAGTGCAGAATGCAGAGTTATAGCTGTAGAGGAGGTGCAGCGAGAGAGAGATCAGAATTAATGTTTGGGAGGTCAGCTCAAAAGTCAGAAAGCAGTGGGGAGAAGCAGTCCTTGAATCTATTCATATGTGTATTCTAACTTTTATATCCTCTGCTCGACAGAATAGGGTGGAAGAGAGTGTTTGCGGGGTGGGAGGGGTCTTTGACTATATTGGTTGCTTTCCTGAGGTAGGGGAAGTGTCGAGGAGTCGACAGATGGAAGGCTGGTTTGGGTGATGGACTGGACTGTGTTCACAGCTCTCTGTAATTTCTTGCAGTCTTAGGAAGAGTAGTTGCCGTACCAAGGTGTGATGCATCCACATAGTTATTTGCTGAAAGAATGTTATGTCACAGTTTCACGTTTTAAAAGAACTTTTTGCTATATCACTGGAAAAAGTGCTATTTTTGTAGGCGCTAAATTTTAAACTATACTTTTTTTTGCCCCTTTCTGTCTGTCTTTTAAATACGATTGAAAGCTTCAATTTTGTTTTACTCTATCTGTTAAGCAGCCGTTCATTTCTCCTCCGAATAAGCTGGTTTGCGGTTCCCAAGGATGTTATTTCAGTTCTTTATTTCCTTTCCCAATACAACCTTCCACCGAGTTTTCTCTCCAGATTCTCTCCCTAACTTCAGCCATATTTCACACCTCCGAGATTAAGTTAAAATAGAATGTAAGCTCTCATCCCCACCCCACTCCCTGAGGTGCTGGCATGCCATGCTGTACACCTCTATGACTAGCAAAAGCATTGAAAGGCTGGAGTAAAATGCCATTTAATTCCATTCTGTGCATTGGCATGTTAACACTCAATACCCCGTCCCTAATTGTTCTCAAAAGGAGAGTCTTTGGAGTGGTCTAGCAAGCCAATTCATAGAGTCCTAGACATGTACAGCACAGAAGCAAACCCGTCAGTCCAACCTGTCCATACCGACCAGATATCCCAACCCAATCTAGTCCCACCTGCCAGCACCCGGCCCATATCCCTCCAAACCCTTTCTATTCATACGCCCATCTAAATGCCTTTTAAATGTTGTAGTTGTACTCTCCTCCACCACTTCCTCTGGCAGCTCATTGAGTTAATTATAAAGTTTTGCCCTCTGCAAGAAAAGGTTGCCTCTTAGTTCCCTTTTATATCTTTCCCCTCTCACCCTGAACCTATTCCCTCTAGTTTTGGACTCCCTCCAGCCCAGAGGGAGTCTATTTACTCTATCCATGCCCCTCATAATTTTCTGAACCTCTATAAAGTCACCCCTCAGCCTCCGATGCTCCAGGGAAAACAGCCCCAGCCTATTCAGCCTCTCCCTGTAGTCAAACCCTCCATCCCTTTTCTGAACCCTTTCATGTTTCACATCTCCTAGAGCAGGGAGACCAGAATTGAATGGTTTGGTGACTTCTGGAATACTGCAATGTCCAGTATTAGATTTCCTATAGTGTGGAAACAGGCCCTTCGGCACAACCAGTCCACACCAACCCTCTGAAGAGCAACCCATGCACCTAACACTATGGGCAATTTAACACGGCCAATTCACCTGACCCACACATCTTTGGATTGTGGGAGGAAACTGGAGCACCCGGGGGAAACCTACACCGACACGAGGAGAATGTGCAAACTCCACACAGGCAGTCACCCGAGGCTAGAGTCGAACCTGGGACCCTGGTGTTGTGAGGCAGCAGTGCTAACCACTGTGCCACTGTGCTGCCCAACATTGCTACAACATGACCTCCCAACTCCTATACTCCATGCACTGACCAATAATGACAAGTGTACCAAACACCTTGACTATCCTCTCTACCTGCAACTCCACTTTCAAGGAACTATGCACCTGCACTCCAAGGTCTCTGTTCAGTAGCACTTCCTAGGACCTTACCATTTAAGTGTATAAACGTGCTGCCCTGATTTGCCTTTCCAAAATGTAGCACCTTGCATTTATTTAAATTAATCTTCTCTGCTACTCCTTGACCCATTGGCCCATCTAATCACATTGCTTTTCCTTCATTCTCACTGGGTCAAAATCTTGGAACTCCCTCCATAATGACACTGTGGGTATACCAACGCCATACAGGCTCCAACACGTCCAAATGACAGCTCATCATCATCTTCTTGAGGAGAAGTAGAGAGAACCAGTGATGCCCACTTACAAATTTTTAAATCACTTTTATATTAAAAAAAAACTTTGAGCCAACTCAACTGGTTTGGATGAGAATATAGAAGGTACGGTTAGTGAGTTAGCCACAAAACTGGAGGTATAGTGGACAGTGAGAAAGGTTCTCTAAGATTACAAAGAGCTCTTGATCAATTGGGTCAATGCTTTGAGGAAAGGCAGATGGAGTTCAATTTGGATAAATACACGTATTCTTTTTGGTAGAATGATCAAGGACTTAGACAAAAAATGGGGAGTCCCTGCGTAGTGTTGTCAAACAGAGAGAACTAGGGGTTTAGGTACATAATTGTTTAAACTTTACATTTCTTTAGGGTGGTTAAAGTGTCTAGCAGGCTTACCTTTATTGCTCAGACCTTTAAGTGCAGGAGTTGGGACATGATATTGAGGTTGTACAGGATTGCGTGGGTTTCCTCCCATGGTCCAAAGATGTGCAAGTCAGGTGAATTGGCTATGCTAAATTGCCCATAGTGTTAGATGCATTAGTCAGAGGGAAATGGGTCTGGGTGGGTTACTCTGTGGACTGGTTGGGCCGAAAAGGCCTGTTTCCACACTGTAGGGAATCTAATCTAAAAGTCCCACTGGAGTCTCTTTTAAGACCTCCAATTAGAGTGGAAATGTATAGGACTGTTTATCGACCAAGATGTCACCACTTGAAAACCAGTCTTGCAATTGGCTTGCTCCTTTCAGGAACAGTCCTGTCGTACTCTGAGGTGTGAGTCAAATCACATTATGTCAGTTAACCCGTTTCTGTTACTAACTGCCTTATACACCATTATGCTGTTCAACATGGCTTGTGTCCTGTTGCAGGTCTCTGCGTGATCACTGCAGCTAGCGTCTACACTGTCCACTTCCACTCCGATGACAAGAATGGAGGGTATGGCTCCTCGTACATCTTGGCTTGGATCTGCTTCCCTTTGACGCTCCTCAGCAGCATTATCTATGTCATCCTGCGTAAACGGGAGTAAAGGCCGGTGGCGCATACACTGGAGGCTGCTGGGATTGCTCTGGGAAGGTGGATCTTGGGAGCTCAAGCATATGTTAGTTTCTGGAGCAATGTTTGACTGAAATTCCGTTTTGAAAAAGGGAAACTTATTTTTGTAAATTCTTTTCTCAAATCTGCTCTTTCGCTCATGTTCCCTCCTTGACTCCTCGACTCTTCCTTTTCAGTGTAAAAATGCCTGTTTTTTGTTTCAGTTAGATGGGTGAGGGGCTCATAGAAGGACAGATCAATCATGTTCCTTTTTGCTGTTTTTTTGTGGGGGGGGGGGGGCAGGAGTTGTTGGTGTAATCCCCAGGCCTTCTAGCCCCTGTGGCAATACAAGGCAACTTTAAACTTTTTTTTAAAACAGTGACTTCTAACCAAAGTGAAACCTTAACATGAGCGAATTTGCTTTGAACCACCATTATAAGATTGGGTCTTGTGTCTCATCTCTGGCATCTTGAACAGAATGATTTGTAGCGCCTCTTGCTGTGGCAAAATTGCTACCACACTGGAGAGAGATCCCATGGTGTGTCCCTGGATAGGGGAATGTATCTGATTAGAAGGTTGGAGAGAAGGAAACCATCTCCAATCCAACAGATGAGCCTAGTCTTCGATTATGGCGATGCAGTTAAATTCTAGGACATATGTTTATTGGCTAGACCCATGCCTGCAGTAGAGTGGGACCAAGATTAGTGTGCTTTTGCACCCTCATGCCTTTGGAAGACCTACCCCTAATGAGAGGGTCTGCTCGAAGCCTGTCCTTGGTTGAGGGTAGGGAGTGTGGTTGGGATTAATTGTTTGCCCCTGCACCATCACAGAGTACTTTGACTCATTGATAAGAACAGGAGTTAAGGCTCTCTACCCTTGTCATCTCAATAACTGGTGGAGGGAGCCACTGAGGGGGAGAACGGACAGATGTAACCAGGAACAATACACCACCTTTTTATTCAGGAAGTCCCAAAACCTTTCTCTGACCCATCTGACAATATTCCTTTTTTTTTTAACCTGTAAGAAAAAGATATTTTCAATATGCTTCCAGGCCATTTTCTAATATTTAGTTTTGACAATGCATTCTTCAAATGACGCTCCTGCAACTGACAGTGTCACTTGTTTAAAAGAAAATGGGGCCGTTTTCCTTCCCACCTACACTCAGCTTGTCAAACGAGTCTCCTAGTCACGGGGTATTCCTCAGTGTTAAAATTTGCTAGGCTTAGGTAAATCTTCCCCCTCCCCCCCTTCTCCTGCCCCTGTACTC
>NW_025210560.1:17194-19906 GCF_004010195.1 Chiloscyllium plagiosum
TTTTTACAGGGGGCAGGGTGGGAGGAGGTGTAGTCTAGGTAGCTGTGGGAATCGGTCGGTTTATAGTAAATGTCCATGCTGATTCGGTCGCCCGAGATAGAAATGGAGAGGTCTAGGAAGGGGAGGGAGGAGTCTGAGACGGTCCAGGTAAATTTGAGGTCGGGGTGGAAGGTGTTGGTAAAGTGGATGAATTGTTCAACCTCCTCGTGGGAGCACGAGGCAGCGCCGATACAGTCATCGATGTAGCAGAGGAAAAGGTGAGGGGTGGTGCCAGTGTAGCTGCAGAAGATGGACTGTTCCACATATCCTAGGAAGAGGCAGGCATAGCTGGGGCTCTTGCAGGTGCCAATGGCTACTCCTTTGGTTTGGAGGAAGTGGGAGGATAAAGAGAAGTTGTTCAGAGTGAGGACCAGTTCATTCAGTCGAAGGACGGTGTCAGTGGAAGGGTACTAGTTGGTACGGCGGGAAAGGAAGAAGCAGAGGGCTTTGAGTCCTTCGTGATAGGGGGTGGAGGTGTACAGGGACTGGATGTCCATGGTGAAGATAAGGTGTTGGGGACGGGGGAAGCGAAAATCATGGAGGAGGTGGAGTGCGTGGGTGGTTTCCCGAACGTGGTTTCCCGAGCTCTGATCTCCAGCATCTGCAGTCCTCACTTTCTCCATAGCCCTCTAAACCCTTCATATTCATATACCTATCCAGATGCCTTTAAATGTTGCAATTGTACCAATCTCCACCACTTCCTCTGGCAGCTCATTCCATACACACACCACTCTTTGCGTGAAAACGTTGCCCCTTAAGTCCCTTTTATATCTTTCCCCTCTCACCCTAAACCTATGCCCTTTAGTTCTGGACTCCCCCACCCTAGGGAAAAGACTTTCTCTTTTTACCCTATCCATGCCCCTCATGATTTTATAAACCTCTGTGAGATCATCCCTCAACCTTCAATGCTCCAGGGTAAATAGCCCCAGCTATTTAGCCACTCCCTATAGCTCAAATCCTCCAACCCTGGCAACATCCTTGTAAATCTTTTCTGAACCCTTTCAAGTTTTACAACATCCTTCCGAAAGGAAGGAGACCAGAATTGCATGCAATATTCCTAAAATGGCCTATCCAATGTCGTATACAGCTACAATATGACCTCCCAATGCCTCTACTCAATGCTCTGACCAATAAAATATACCAAATGCCTTCTTCACTGTCCTATCTACCTGCGACTCTACTTTAAAGGAGCTATGAACCTGCACTCCAAGGTCTCTGTTCAGCAACACTCCCTAGGACCTTACTATTAAGTGTATAAGTCCTGCTCTGATTCCTTTGCTCCATCCTTGCTTCAGCACATCTGCTGTTGAAACCCTCATCTGTCCTTTGTTATCTCGACAGTCAATTAATCCAGTGGTTAGCACTGCTGCCTCACAGTGCCAGAGACCCGGGTTCAATTCCCGCCTCAGACGACTGACTGTGTGGAGTTTGCACGTTCTCCCCGTGTCTGCGTGGGTTTCCTCTGGGTGCTCCGGTTTCCTCCCACAGTCCAAAGATGTGCAGGTTAGGTGAATTGGCCATGCTAAATTGCCCGTAGTGTTAGGTACGGGGTAAATGTAAGGGTATGGGTGGGTTGCGCTTCAGCGGGGCGGTGTGGACTTGTTGGGCCGAAGGGCCTGTTTCCACACTGTAAGTAATCTAATCTAATCTAATCTAATGACTCAGATGACTTGTCTCTCACATTACAGTTTGTGTAGCTCATTGAAACTCTCACCATTGTGTGCACCAATTGACCTATTCACACATCATCACTGTGCTTGCTTATTCACATTAGCTGAAACTTTATTGCTGGAACAGCACAGCAGGTCAGGCAGCATCTAGGGAACAGAAGATTCGACGTTTCGGGCACATGCCCTTCTTCAGGAATGAGCAGAGAGTGTTCAGCAGGAGAAGATAAAAGGTAGGGAGGAGGGACTTGGAGGAGGGGCGTTGGAAATGTGATAGGTGGAAAGAGGTCAAGGTGAGGGTGATAGGTCGGAGGAGACTAACTATCCGTGATCCCAGTCTGGTTCACTGTGATCCTGACCTAATTAAATGTGATCCCAGTCTGCTTCACCGTGATCCTGACCTAACTATCCGTGATCCCAGTCTGCTGCACTGTGATCCTGACCTAACTATCCGTGATCCCAGTCTGCTGCACTGTGATCCTGACCTAACTATCCGTGATCCCAGTCTGCTGCACTGTGATCCTGACCTAACTATCCGTGATCCCAGTCTGCTGCACTGTGATCCTGACCTAACTATCCGTGATCCCAGTCTGCTGCACTGTGATCCTGACCTAACTATCCGTGATCCCAGTCTGCTGCACTGTGATCCTGACCTAACTATCCGTGATCCCAGTCTGCTGCACTGTGATCCTGACCTAACTATCCGTGATCCCAGTCTGCTGCACTGTGATCCTGACCTAACTATCCGTGATCCCAGTCTGCTGCACTGTGATCCTGACCTAACTATCCGTGATCCCAGTCTGCTGCACTGTGATCCTGACCTAACTATCCGTGATCCCAGTCTGCTTCACTGAGATCCTGACCGAACTATCCGTGATCCCAGTCTGCTTCATTGGAAAGAAAAGTTGTTCAGGGTTTTGGAGAAAGTGGGAGGATTGGAAAGAAAAGTTGTTCAGGGTTTTGGAGAAAGTGGGAGGATTGGAAAGAAAAGTTGTTCAGGGTTTTG
>NW_025210561.1:0-14387 GCF_004010195.1 Chiloscyllium plagiosum
GTTTCCTGCCCGTAACACTCCATGCAGCTCCATCTCTCCTTCCAACTGTATGCTTAATGTTTCTTAAATGTCCCTGACTTCTGTAAATCTCCAAATACGACATTTCCTTGGTTGACTTTGTTTCTGTGAGTTCAAAAGGAAGCATACATCAGGTATAGACACGAGTGTAAACTTAAAAGAGTATAAAGGCAGTAGGAGTATATTTAAGACGGAAATCAGGAGGGCAAAAGTGGACATGAGATAGCTTTGGCAAATAGAATTAAGGAAAATACAAACTATTCTATTTCACCAAATGCATTAAAGATATAAGGGTAATGAGGGAGAGGATTGGGGCCCATGAAAGATCAGCAAGGCAGCCTTTGTGTGGAAGAGATTCTAAACGATTATTTTGCAGCAGTGTTTACTGGGAGAAGGACAAGGAAGAAAAAGAATGTGGGGAAATAGATGAGGTCATCTTGAAAATGTGATATTACAGAGGTGGAAGTGCTGGATGTATTGAAATGCATAAAGGTGGATAAAACCTCTGGTCCTCATCAGGTGAACCCCGGAATTCTGTGGGAAATTATGAAAGCGATTGCTGGGCCCTTGCTGAGATATGTCTATCATTGATAGTTATAGGTGAGGTGCCAGAAGACTGGATGTTAGCTGAAGTGATATCATTATTTAAGAAAAGAGTTAAGCACGAGCCAGGGAACTACAGAACAGTGAGCCTGACGTCGGTGTTTGGAAAGTTATTGGAGGGAATCCTAAGGGAGAGGATTTACATGCATTTGGATATGCAAGGATTGATTAGGGATGGTCAACTGGACTTTGTGAGTGGGAAATCACGTGTCATGAACTTGATGGGTTTTTTTTGACAAGGTAACAAATAAGACTGATGAAGACAAAGAGATTTACGTGATGTGCATGAACTTCAGTAAGGGATTCGACAAGTTTCTCCATAGGACACTGGTTAGCAAGGTTTATGGGGATAAAAGCGATTTGGATACAGAACTTGCTTTAAGATAGAAGACAGAGGGCAGTGCTGAAGTGATGCCTTCCAGACTGGGGGCCTGTGACCAGTGGTGTGCCACAAGGATTGGTGCTGGGTTTACTACCGTTTATCATTTTCTTTTCGATTTCGACACGAGCATAGAAGGTATAGTTAGTAAGTGTGTAGATGGCACCAACATTGGAGGGGTAGTGCACAGCGAAGAAGGCTAGCTCAAATTATTACATGATCTCGATCAGATGGGCCAATGGGCTGAGCAGTAGCAGATGGGGTTTAATTTTCATTATGTGAGGTACTGCATTGTGGGAATGCAAATTTCAGCGGGACCTATCCACTTATTCGTAAGGACCTAGGGAATGTTGCTGAACAAAGCGACCTTGGACTGCAGGTTCATCTCTCCTTGAATG
This sequence comes from Chiloscyllium plagiosum, assembly GCF_004010195.1. Taxonomy (NCBI): domain Eukaryota; kingdom Metazoa; phylum Chordata; class Chondrichthyes; order Orectolobiformes; family Hemiscylliidae; genus Chiloscyllium; species Chiloscyllium plagiosum. The sequence continues at coordinate 1,399 of NW_025210561.1, forward strand.
TAGAGTGGCAGTTAGATAGGATAGTGAAGAAGGCGTTTAGTATGTTTTCATTTATTGGTCATGTTGTGGTTGCACAGGACGTTTGCTTGGCCACTTCTGGAACATTGTTTGCAACACTGGTCTCCTTCCTATCGGAATAATGTTATGAAACTTAAAATTGTTCAGGAAAGTATTACAAGGATGTTGCCAAGTTTGCAGAATATGAGTTATAGGGAGAGGTTGTTTTCTCTGGAGTGTTGAACGCTGAGGAGGGCTTAGATGGGATGAATAGACATTTTTTTTCCCCGTGGTGAGGGAGTTCGGAAGTATAGATCACAAAACTTAAGCTTAGAGGGAAATGATATAAACGGGACATAACAGTCATTTTTTTCAGACAGAAGGGGCAAGTGTATGGAATGTGCAACCAGATGAAGTGGTGGAGGCGGGTCCAACTACAACATTTTAAAGACAGTTAGATGAGTATATGAGCAGGTAGGGTTTAGAGGGATGTGGACCAACCGCTGGCAAATAGTACTAGATTAGGTTGGGATATCTGGTCGGCATGAACGAGTTGGATTGAAGGGTCTGTACATATCTATGACGGATGACTATGCTGCTTATCCATCTTAAATCCCACTGAGGCGAAATTTGACAAAGTCCATTTATTGTCAAGTGAACACCAAGCATTTTGATCTTGATATTACCGGTGCCCAGATTGTCCATTCTTATAAAATTCATATCTGCTTTAAAATGCCACCTTACGCCAGTTGGGAACATAAACAGTTGAGACATTTTGAAATTAGTTTTGATTGAGACGTCCACACCGTAAATAATTGTTATGGGCACCAATTGCAAAGAGTGCAGAGCAACTTAAATGTAACTTCTGTTTCTGCGGAAATTCCAGTGATCATGCATTAATGCATCAGTTGACAGAATGTTTCTTCTCTTCCCCACCAAAGAGAATCGAAAAATTCTTCCCACATTCCTGGTCTAACTCCCCATCTCCCACCATCTCGGTCTCCTTCACGCCCTCCCTCGATCTCGCTCACGGTCACTCCCTCTCTGTATCGCTCCATCTCTCCCTCCCTCTCGGTCTTGATAAATCTCTCCTTCCCTCTCGATATTTCTCACTCATTCCTTACCACCCTTGTCCCTGCCCTCGATCACTCACTCTAACTCTCCCTCTTGGTCTCGCTTACTCATTCCCTCTTGGTCTCATTTACAAACTCAATATCTCTCGGTTTCGCTCATTCCTTCCTTCCCTCTCATTCTCACTCAGTCACTCACTCCCGTTCGGTCTCGCTCATTCCCTCTCTCTTGGTGTCGCTTCCTCCCTCCCTGTTGTTCTCACTCACTTACCCCCACTCGGTCTCCCTCACTCCCCATTTCACTCTTATTATCAAAAATTCCCTCTCTGTATCGCTCAGTCTTTTCCTTCCTCACGAACTCACTGACTCTCTCACTGGCACTCTGTTTCATTCCATCACTCCCTCCCTTTTAGTCTCGATCACTTCCTCCCTCCCTCCTCGGCATACTTCTTTCTGTCCGCGCTCCTGGACTCGCCCACTCTCTCTGACTCTCTCTCTCTCAGTGTCACTCATCCTCTCCCGATCTGTTTAGATCACTCTTTCCCTTTCAGTCTCCATCGCGCACTCCATCTCTGTTCCACTCACCCATCACTCACTGTTGGTCTTGCTCACTTGCTCCCTCCCTCTTGTTTTCACTCACACACACTCTGCCAATCTCGCTCTCTCACCCTCCCTTTTGGTCTCGCTCAGTCCCTCCCATTTTCTTGGTTTCAATCCATCACTCCTACCATCTTGGTATTTCTCACTCCCTCCTTCCCTCCCTCTCTCCCTTCTGATTGCTTTCAGTCCATCTCTACCTTTTGGTCTTACTCATTCTCTCCATCTCATTCTCGTTCACTCTCAGCCAATCAGTCCCATGCACTCAAGTCATCTCTTGTTGGACTCGCAATGTCACACTCTCCCATTCTGTCTTGCTCGCTCCCATCCGCTCCGTCCCGCTCTCTCACTCACTCGCTCATTCTCGGTTTTGTTGTCTTGCTCCATCCCATATTCTTGATCTCGCTCATGCGCTCTGTCCCTTTTGGTCTCGCGGCCTCCCTTCATCCTCAGTATTGCTCACTCGCTCCATTGCTCCATTGCTCTTTCGCTCCGTCCCTCACACCCTTTCTGCCTCACTCACTCGCACCCTCCTTCTATCCTGGTTTTGCTCACATTCTCGATCCCACTTGGTTTCACTCGTGCTGTCCCTCTCGACCTTGCGCAATCGCCACCCATTGCCACGTTCATGCACACTCGCTCACTCCTTCCATCCTGCTCAGTCTCACTTACTTGATTGTTCACTCACTCTTCCTCTCTCTCATTCTCGGTCCGTCCGTCTCAGTTTTGTTCAATATCTCCCTCCATCTTGGTCTTGCTCTCACGACCCCTCCTTAGCAGTCTCATTCACTTGCTCCCTCTGTTTCCGTCTTGCTCACTCGCTCTCTCCCTCTCTCAGTCTTGCTCACTTACCCTTCTCACCTAGTCTCAATCATTCCCTCTCTCTCTTAGTATCGCTTCCACCCTCCCTCATGTTCTCAATCAGGTACTCCAGCACTCTTGGTTTCCTTGAATTCATCCCTTAATCTTTTTCTCAGTAACTTTCACTCTGTCTCGATTAGTCAGTCACTCCCTGTCGGTCTGGCCTACTCTCCCTCCCTGTCGGTTTTACTCACTTGCTCCCTCCTGCCCGGTCTCGCTCACTCACTCATTCTGGCTCCCTCTTTCAATATTGTTCACTCTCTCTTGTTCTCACTCAATCGCTCTCACCATCTATCTCAGGTTTGCTTCCTCTCTCCCTCTCTGTCTCACTCGCTGACTCCCTCTCGCTCTTGTTCACTCTCCCAGCTCTCCCTCTTGATGATGCTCGCTCATTTTCTCCCTCCTTCCCACCTAGTCTCATTTACTCACTTGCTTCTGCTCAGTCTCAATCACTCCCAATACGCCCTCTTGTTCTCTCCCCTCATCCTGACTGCACTCACTTAGTCCCCCCCGCTTCATCACCCTCCTTCGCTGATCCTTCCCTCCCTCTCAGTCTCGCTCACTTGTTCCCTCAATCTCCATCTCACCACTCGCCACCTATTTCCCTCACTATCAGAAAATCTCACGCACTCCATTTTTGCCTCCTCTTAGTCTTGCTCCCACGTTCCATCCCTGCTTCTTGGTCTCAAAGACACATTCCTTTCCACACTCGTAGTCGTGCTCAGTTGCTCACTCAGTACCTCCATCTCAGTCTCACTTATTGTCTCTCTCTCTCGTTCTCTCTCACTCACTTCCTGTCAAGCACTCTGTCTCGCTCTCTCACTCCATCCCTCCCAGGTGGTCTCGCTCACTTGCTCCATACCTTCCTCTCAATTTCGTTCACATGCTCCATACATTTCAGTCTCAGTCCCTCCATTCATCCCTAAGTATCGTTCACTAACTCCATTAGTTTTTGTCACGCTCTTTCATGCCGTCCCTGCCTCCCTGCCGTTCTCGATTGCTGCCTCCCTCCCCACCTTGCTCACTCACCCCCTCGCTCTTTCCCTCTCGATCTAGCTCACTGACACCTTTCTCCTTCCTCTCGGTCTCCGTCACTCTCTACCTCTCTTCCATCCTCTAACTTTATAAGGCTCACTCTGTCACTCCCTCCTGGTCTCGCTCACTTGCTCTCTCCATCCCGTTCAGTCTCACTCACTCACTCTCTCCCTCGATCTCGGTTTTGGACACTCACTCACTCTTTCCTCTGTTTCTTGCTCCCTCGCTCCCTCCCACCTTCCCAGTTGCGCCCGCTCATTCCCTTTTGCTATTGCTCACTCGACCCCGCCCTCCCTCTCTGTGATGCTAACTCGCTCTCTTCTTCCTTCCCGATTGGTCTGGTTCACGTACTTGCTCCCATTCAATCTCGCTCATTTTCAGTAATTCCACTCATTCTCGCTCTCTCATTCTTGGTCTCCCTTAGTGACTCCCTCCCTCTTGGGTTGGTTTGCATGCTACCTCCCTGACGGTCTTGTTCACTCACTCCTTCCATCTCATTCTGGATCACTCGCTCCCTTTCATGACCAGGGTCACTTGCACCCACCCTCTCGGTCTCGCTCCCTCTTACTTTTTCGGTCTTCCTCACTCAGTCCTTCACTAAGGAGCTCCATCATGTCCTCCATTCATGTCCTACCCACTCTATCCTGTTCGCTCCTGATCATCGCTCCATCCCTCTCGGTCTAGCTGGCTCACTCACTTGTTCCCTCTTGGTTGCACCAACACGGTTCCTCTATCTCTCCTGTTGGTCCCACTCGCTCACTTTGGCGCGCTGAACTCAGCCTCCCTCACGGTCTCATTCAGTCACTTCATCTGTCTTCCTCTGTATTCATCTGTCCCACTTGATTACTTTCTCAGTCAGGTTCATTTGCACACATCCTCAGTTTTTCTCCCTCCCTTCCTCTGTGTCTCGCTCACTCAGTACTTCCAAAGAATCTCCATTACGCACTCCCTTCTACTCTGTCTCAATCATTTGCACCATCCCTCTTGGTCTTGCTCTCTCCCTTCCTCCCTTTTAATCACTCACTCTCTATATACCATTCGGTCACTGTCTCCCTCCCCCTTGGTCTCACTCACACGCTCCCTCTTTCTCAACCTCTCGGTCTCACTCTCCCTCCCTTCCACTGGGTCTCCCACATTAGCTCATTCACTCACTCCTGGTCTTGATCATTCGTACCCTCCCACCATTTGTTCTGACTGACTCCCTCCCTCTGTCTCTCACTGTCTCCCTCACTCAATCACTCACCCTCTCTCAGTCTCTCACACTCGTTCCTTCATTCCTTCCAACTTGGGCTTGCTCACTCGCTCCTTCCATCTCAATCTCCCTCACTCATTCCACTTCCATCTTGTTCTCGCTCCCTCCCACTCTGTCACGTCCACGTGCTCCAACGCACTCCTTCTCTTCCTCCACGTCTATCTCATTGGTTGCCTCACTCCCTCACTGTCTCTCTCGATCACTCCTTCCCTGCCACGCCTTTCTGTTTTAGTTTCCTCTCTCTTAAACTTACTGTACACACTCTCAACTTCATAATACTAACTCCCTCCCTCTCTCTCGGCTTGTTCGCTCGCTGGCTGGCTAGCTCCTTCCCTCCCAGTCTCGCTTGCACTCCCCAACCCTCCCTCTCGGGCTTGCATGCTCGCCTGTTCTCTCCCTATCTCGTTCGATAGTTTGGTCAATCCATCCTATTCTTCCTTGTTTTTTCCAACCCTCCCAGTCTCACTCACACATTCTTATCCTGTTACAAAGTCTTGCTTGCTCTCTCCATGCTTTCCCCTCAAGTTCTTCGGCGCTCGTTCGCACCCGCTCTCCCTCACTATCTTGCATTCTCTCACCCTCTCTCCTGGTCTCGCTTGCTGGCTCCTTCCCTCCCTCCCGGCTCCCTGGATCTTTCGATTTCGCCCACCTGGGCTCACAATCTCGCTCGCTTCATCACTTCCCCTCAGACTCGCTCGCTTGCTCCTATTGCTAAGTCTTCCTTATTTGCACCCTCCCTCCCTTCCCTCCTATTGCTAAGTCTTCCTTATTTGCACCCTCCCTCCCTTCCTCCCACCTAGCCTCGGTCGCTCTCCCCCCGTTCTCACTCAATTGCTCAACCCTTCTTCCCTCCAGGTTTTACTTGCTCACTGCCAACCCCACTGCCTGCTGGTCTCCCACCCTTTCTCCCTCCCGCTCAGTTTCGTTTGGGCACAGCCCTCCTCCACCCCACACATCCTGCTCGCTCACTCTTTCCCTCTGGGTATTGATATCCAGCTAATTCCCTCGCTCTCTCCTGGACTTGCTCGCTGTTTTCCCCAAATCACCCACCTCGCTTGCTCACTCCTTCCCTCCTGGCCTTGCTATCTTACTCCCTCCCTTCGCAAGTGTGATCTCTCCCTTCCGCCCGCCCTTCCAGTCTCGCTTGCTTGATCACTCACTCACTCCTCGTCTTGTGCACTCCTTCCACCCTCCTGATCTCACTCGGGCACTGCATTCCTCCCTCCTGGTCTCGTTTCTCCCTCACGCCCCGTCCCCTTTCTCCAGCACTTGCTACCACCTTCCTGGAAACCCTCGTTCCATTCCACCCTCCCAGGTTCACTAGATCCTTCTTTCCTCACACCGTACAAATCCCACCCGTGCCAACCAATTCGTGCCAACCCGACCAATCCCTCATGGTCTCCCTCACTCAATGTTATTACATGGCAGTGGAAACTTTTGCTATTTAAACCAAACCCCCAGAAAATCACCCCATGACTGATAATCGATTAAAGTCTGTGTGACAGTGAACTCCCCAGATCCCAGGTTACACAACAAATCTGAATTCGACGAATTACTTGAAATTATGCTCCAAGATACAAAAATCCAATCGAATTTCAATTTTATTGTTTAGAATTACATCAAACAATGAAACGGTCTAATGTCGTGGGATACATATAATCTGACATTTTGAACAATTATCGAGAGCGTCATCGACGAATATATGGTCTGCAAAATCTCTCTCTGAAAGGCACCTTTTCATGTGAAATTTGTGAAATCGAAGACCAAAGAAAAGGCCCAGGACAGTACAGATAGCGGTGGCAGGGGAAGAATGATTTTTAATTTATCTTGTTCAATTTAATCGGGTTTTTATATTCGATCAGTACTTTTTTTGTCCAGTGGGAGGTAATTAAATTGATCAGTCAATGGAGGATTAGAGTTCAGGCAATAGTTTTAATTTCTTTGTGTTTCTTGGAGTCAAGAATAAATTGTTACTTTTTATCTGAAAATAGTGTGGAATTTGGTAGTTCTTTGTCATTCATACTTTAACAGGTTACGAGGCAAAGTGAGATTGAAATTAGCAGAATGGTTTACCCTGTGCCATAACATTAAACAGAAATCATTTATAAGGCTGAGCCTAACTTTTCTTATAAGTTTGTTTCCTACCTCCCAATCTACAAACATTATGATCCCAATAAAGCTCCTATTAAAAAAAAATCCAATTAATTTTCAAAACCATTGAGCAGCTGTTAGCATCAGAGTTTGTCTTCTTTCAGCTGCAGATCTCCTTGGTTAATTATTGGTCTTTTTCTGCAAAGACGTTTCGTATGGAAAAGGTACCTTTGTTTGAAAGTGTTGGCTTGCGTTTACTCTGATGATCGTCGTTGGTCGCACTGTAGCTGATTAACTCTCAAAATGCCGGATTCTTTTATCCACCATTGGTTCAATGTTGTCAAAACAGCAAAACTCAAATTCGATTTGCTTTAAGTTTTCCATTGCATGATGTAAACTGATTGGTTCAACTCGAAATAAAAACATAGCAAAGAAAGGTCAAGTACTTCATTCGAAGCCAAATGTTGCTTACCTTCAATTTTCCATTATACTCTGAGACTGCTAGTCAGTCACAAGAACAAACAGCCCTCACTCTCTCTTTAAAATACAGTACACGTCTTCAACTTCATAACAGTAACTCCCGCCCCCCCATCCTAGGCTTGATTGCTAAGTCAGTGATTAGAACTTTCTCTCCACATCTCCGCTCGTTGTCTCTCACACTCCATACAGATCGTACTCACTCCACCTCTCTCCATTCAGGACGCGCTCGCTGCCTCCTTCCCATTTTCTTGGTTGCTTGATCACTCCCTTCGTCCTCCTCAGGCTCGTTAGCTCCCTCCTGCGCACTCAAAACCGCTCGCTTGCACCCACCCTCACTCATATGCTCGCTTGATCACTGCCTCCCTCCCAGTCCCGCTCGCTTCCTCCCACCCTCCCACCCAATCATGCTTGCTTGGTGCCTGACTCCCACTATCCCAGTCTTGCTCTTTCCCTCCAGGTCTCGATCACTTTTCCACATCCTCCCTTCCCCCTTCCTCCTGGTCTCGCACACTCCCTCGTTCATAATCTCGCTCACTCCCAACTACCCTCCCAGTCTTGCTCACTCGCTTTGTCCCTCCTTTCTGGTGCCGCTCAATCACTGCCTCCCTCCCTTCCTCCCTTCTGGTCTCCCTTCATTTCCCCCTCCTCACTTCCTCTCTACTTCCTTCACTGCTGGTCTTGCTTGTTCATCCCCACCCAACTGCTTTCGATCAAGCGCCCCCACCCTGCCTCCCTTCCAGTCTCACTCACTTCTGCCCTCATTGCTTCACAGCTGGTCTCGCTCGCTCACATCATCCCGCCAGGTGTCACTTGTTCAGTCTCTGCCTTTCGGGTTCCTTTTGCTTGCTAGCTCCCTCCTGATCTGTCACACTCACTTCTCCTTCTCACACTCCCAGTCTCGTTAACTCACCCATACTCTCTCACCTAGTCCCACTTATTCGTTCCCTCCTTCCCCGTCTCTCTTGGGCACTTGATTCCTCCCTCTCTCCATGTGCCATTTACTCATACGCTACCTCTCTTTTCATCTCACATCCTCCCTCCATGACATCTTCGCTGGCTCACTCGCGCTTACCCTCCACCTGTTCTCACTCATTTGCTCCATCCCTTGCTCTTGTTCTTGCTCTCTCCATGTCTTTTCCTGGTCTCACTCAATTTCTCCATCTGTCGTTTCTGCCGGTCTCGCTCGCCTTTTCCCTCCCTCCTATCTGGTATCACTTACTCATCCACTCCCCATCTCTCCTGGTCTCTGTCTCCATCCTGGATGTGATCGCTCACTTACATCATCCCTCCTTGGCTTGCTTGCTCCCTCCCTCCCTCCCAGCTAGCACTCTCTCTCCCTTCACGCTCGCTCCCTCCCTCCGCCCCTCTCAGATTCACTCGCTCATTCCTTCCCTCCCTTCATCCCAGGCTCATTCCCTCCTGACCTTACTCACTCACTCTCAGTCTCGCTTCCTCCCTTCGTCCTGGTGCCATTTACTCGCACGCTCATTCCCTACTTGTCTCACACCCAAACTCCTTCCTGTTCTCGCTGGCTCACAGCGCCAACCCTTCTGCCCAGTCTCACTGACTTGCTCTATCACTTCCTCCCATTCATGCTCACTTCCACCCTCTCTCCTAGTCTCACTCGCTTGATCCATCTGTCCTTCCCTCCCGGTCTCTCTCGCCTTCTCCCTCCCTCCCGTCTGATCTCACTTAGTTATGCTCTCCCTCCTCCTTCCCGTTCTCATCTTCCCGAGCGCTCCCTACCTTCATCCCTTTTGGTATCACTCACTGGCTCTCTCCTTCCTGGACTTGCTCGCTCACTCCCACCCTCCCTCCCGGTCTCGCTCGCTACCTCCTTCCCGTTTCCCTGGACGCTTGCTCACTCCCTAATTCCTCCTCAGGCTCGTTAGCTCCCAGCTGCGTAGTCTAAATCGCTCTCTCGCCCCTGCCTCACTCACAGACTCGTATGTTCGCTCCTGGCCACCCCCAGTCTCACTCGCTTCCTCCCTCATTGTCTCCTTGCTTTATCCTCCCCACCCTTCTGGCCCGTTGCTCCGTCTTTACTTCCTTCCTTCCCGTCATCCTGAGCTCCTTCCCTCCTTCCCTCACTCGGTCTCAGTCTCCCTCACATCCTCCATGCTGGTGTCCCTAGACTATCCCTTTCTAACCTCCTGAGCACCTCGCTCACTCGCACAATCTCTCCCTGTCTTAATAGCTCCCTCCATTCCTCCAGGCTCGCTTGTACCCTCCCTTGGCCCCTCCCTCCCGGATTCACTTGCTTGCTCGCTCCGTCCCTTCATCCTTCGCTCGCAACTTCCATACATCCCTCTCTCCCTTTCAGTATCATTCACACCCTCCTTCCAGTCTTAATCGCTCACGCTTAAACTTACTCCCTCCTTCCTGCTCACTCTTGCTCACGCGATCTCTTCCTTCCTCATGGTCTCGCTTGCTTTTTTGCTGCCTTCATCCCGGACGTGCTCACTTCCTTTGACCGTCCCAGTCACACTTCCACCCTCCAGTTCTGGCTCAATAACTTCTCCTTACTCCTCTCACCATCTCACTTCTCCAAACCTCCTGGCCTCACTTCCTCTCGGTCTCAATCACTCTCTCCCTCCTGGTCTTGCCAGCTCTTACACCCTTCCCACCGCACGCTACGCTCACCCCCTCCTTGCACCCAGATCTCATTAATTCCTTCCCTCCCAGTCGCAGTCGGTCACTTGTAGCTTTCCTGTCTCCTTCCCGGTCATGCTCGTTCCCTCCCTTCTCCTTCCTGGCGTTGCTCGATGCTGCCTCTCTCCAACCTTTTTGGTCTCGTTCGCTCCCTGCCTCCCGCCCAATCTCGCTGCCTCACTTGTTCCCTCCCTCCCTCCTAGACTCACTCGCTCACTCTCTCCCACCCTCCCATTCTCGCCGCCTCATTTCTCCTTCTGTCCATCCCAATCTTACTGACTCAGTCCCGTCTCGTTTCGCTGCCTCTCTCCCTCTCCATCTTGCTGGTCCACGCCCCTCCCTCCCAATCTGGCTCAATCCTTCCCTTCTTCCCTCCCTGTCTTGCTCGCTGGCTCCTTCCTGCACGGTCTCGCTTGGTTGCTCCCTCCCTCCCAGCCTCGTGCCCCTCCATTCCAGTCTCGCTATCTTAGTCGTTCTCTACTCCCTCACGATTTTGTTCCCTCCACCTCTCCCTCGCTCTCTCCCAGTCTTGCTTTGGCCGCACGCTTTCGGTTCCAACTGATCACTCAAACTCACGACATCCCTCTTAGTCACCCATTGCAACAGTCAGTCTCTTTCAGTCTCAGTCCCTCACATTCCCCCTCACTCCTTCAAAGTTTCTCAGGCACCCTGACTTTCACTTCGTGAATACCCATCATCAGTCACAATCCCGCACACATCCCCCTGCACGTTTCCCCACTGTTACTGTTACTCGACCCCACACTCCCCCATTGTCATGCTCACTCTTCCACGAACTCCCCTGTACACTCATTCACTGACACCCACACCACCACACCCAAACGCCTGCACACTGAGCCACCATCACATACACTCCTGCACACTTTTCCCCAACATCATGCTCACTGCCCCACTGACTCCATCACCGTCACGCTCACTTTGTCTTTCACTCCCCCACCGTCACGCTCACTCACGCGCACACTTTCTCATCTCCACGCTGCTTCCCTCGCACACTCCCACACCATGACTCTCACACCTCGGCACACTTCTCCTTCGTCATGCACACTCCTTCCCATGTGCCCCCACCGTCATACTAAGTTCACTGCACACTCACACACTGTCACACTCATTCCCAGTAACCCTCCTTTACTGGCACGCTTACTCGCCCTCTCACTCCCCCACTGTCACCCTCAGTCCCTTTCACACATCTCCACTGTCATTCTCACTCCTCCATACAGCGAGACCGTCTCGCTCACTTCCCTGCCCACTCTTGCTTTGCTATACTCACTATCCGCACACTTCCACACTGTCACGCCTACACCCCCGCACACGATCCCACCTTCACGCACTTTCAGACCCCATGCCCTGAACACTGACCTGTGAAACGCTCCCAGTGAATTCCCTACACGGTACAATGGATCTGAACTTCCAGATCTCTCTGCTGATCAACTATTCCTGAGGCTCTTCCGTGTGCTGTATATTTCTCTCTAGAAGTAGACCTTCCAAAATGCATCACCTCACATTTGCCGGATTGAACTCCATCTGCCAGTCCTCTGCTGAACTCTCCACTCTATCCATGTTCTCCTGTTTTCTTTGATAATTCCCTCTGCTTTTCGCTACTCCATTAATGATCGTGTCACCTGTAAGCGTCTTCATCAGACCACCGAAGCCCTCATCCACATCATTTATTTATATCACAGACAACAGTGTTCAAAGAAATAATCCCTGTGGTACATCAATAGTCACCTTTCTCCATTTCGAGAACTTCTCCTCTCTGTCTGCTGTTGCACAACCAGTCTATTTCCACTGAGCTGGAGCACCCTGAACACCATGTGACTTCACTTTCTCCATTAGTTAATCATGGGAACATGATCAAATACCTTAATAAAGTCCATGTATTTGACATCTACAGCCCTTCCTTCATCTATCAACATGGTCACTTCCTCAAAGTACTCTATTAAGTTGGTAAGGCACTATCCCCCTCACAAAACCATGTTGCCTACCACTGATTAGCCCATTCTCTTCCAAATATAACAGATTTTTTCCCTCAGTAGCTTCTCCAGCAATTTTCTCATCATTGACGTCAGGTGCACTGGTCTGTAGTTACCTGAAATATCCCTATCACCCTTCTTGTACGGGGACAACATTAACAACTCTCCAGTCCTCCGATATTTCACCTGTGTTTAAGACTGCTACAAAGACAAATTTTAGGGCCACAGCTTTTTTCTCTCTCTCCTCCCTAATGAATCTGCGATAGTTCCCAAACAGTTTTGAGGATTTGTCCAACTTAATATCCTTTGGCCTACCAACACGTCTTCCCTCCTCATGTCAACAAACCTCTATCTCTAATCTCAACATTCATCATGTCCCTCTCCTCAGCGAAAACTGATACAAAGTAATCATTGAGAAGTTCTCCCATTTTCCACGTTCGTCACACAACCTTCCGTCCTCATCCCTTACTGGAACAACCCTTCCTCTTGTTACCTGCTTGCTTCTTTTATATGAAAATAGGCACTGTGACTCTCCTCTATCCTGCTCACTAAAGTTATTTCGTGACCCATTTTAGCTCGCTTGATTACTCGTTTAAAATTGATCCTACTCTCTCGATATTCCTCTAAGGCCCTTTCTATTCTTAACTGTCTGAACCTTATGTACGCTTCTCTTTTCCTCTTGGCTTGTCGTACGATTTCTCCTGTCATCCGCGGTTCACAAATCTTGCTTTTCCTATCTATTGTTTTCAAAGGGAAATGCCTATCCTGCACTATATTCTACATGTCTTTGAAAGCCTCCCACATATCAAATGTGGACCTCACTTCAAAAAGCTGCCCTTATTCCACATTTCCCAGATCCTGCCAAATTTTGTTACAGTTGGCCTTATCCCAGTTTAGTACGCTTCCCTTCGGACCACTTCCATCTTTGTCTGCGAGTATTCTAAAACTTACAGATTTGTGGTCATT
>NW_025210561.1:19751-19907 GCF_004010195.1 Chiloscyllium plagiosum
AGAACTGGCTCAAAGGTAGAAGACAGAGGGTGGTGGTGGAGGGTTGTTTTTCAGACTGGAGGCCTGTGACCAGTGGAGTGCCACAAGGATCGGTGCTGGGTCCCCTGCTTTTTGGCATTTATATTAATGATTTGGATGTGAGCATAAGAGGGACAG
>NW_025210562.1:0-14780 GCF_004010195.1 Chiloscyllium plagiosum
TATAACCTGGTGTTGTGTGATTTTTGAAATTTAAAACAGGTTGTCAAGAGAAACCTGTCAGATTAAAAGTAAATTATTTGAGATAATGATTAACTCCTGAACCCCATGGCACCCACTGTCATTGAAAGTCTCAAGAGTACAGGAGCACCCAGTCAAAGACGTGACCTCAAAACAGAGGCAGAGAGTCAAGTCAAATTGGACCTCCTGATGGTCCACTGAGCTGAAAAACAAGGGGGTCCTTAGGCCTACCACATTGGTACCTCCATTCCCTGCCACCACATCACTTGGCCAAAGATCAGGAGCATGGGCTGAATTTCGACTATAAATTTAGTCCTCCTCTGACCTGGCCTGTTCTTCACTGATATTTTAACTTTTGTTGTCAACCAACACTTGATTCCAATCTCACTTTTTCCAGAGGCTGCACTTCAGTTAAAAAGCCCATGTGGTGCTGCAATTCCAATTTTTTTAAAAATCCATTGCTTCATCTCTCTCTACTCAACTGATTTAAGGGCCCTTTACCAGTGTACAAGTACAAAGTCTTGGATTCATCAGCCTTCCCAAGATCCCAGCTTTCACATCTCTACTCTACAATGCACCACTTCAAGGATTCTGTCAGTTGTTTTTTTCAAGTGTAGACTGATGATGCAACCTCCATATGTCATTCAGGTGAATAATAGTAGAACACACGGCTCCAGTAATGTTTTGTTTCAGATTTGCCATCACCAATTATGATCAACCACAGAACACTTATTCACAGTTGTTGTGGACTGAATCTTCCTACCATTCTCACCGTGCTAATCCATTAGTTGCAAATCCATCATCTCTTTTTTTAAAAATAAACTCTTGTACAACACATTGCCAGCTTTCTTTTTTTGAAAATCAGAAAATCAACCTAGTAGTCAAATACCTTCTGAAAATCTACATACACCACATAATCTGGTTCTCCTTTATCTACATTGCATGTCATTTTTTAAAAACGCTAATAAATTAGTCAAACACAATTTCCTTTTCATAAAACCCTTATGACTCTTCCTGACTTAATTTACATTTTCTAAGTGTTTATTTTAATTGTTAGTTTCACCTCAAGAAAAGGCCTTTATTTCCTTCACCGATGTTTTTGTAACAAACAGAAGAGATCCTATACATAGAGTGAATTCATCAATTCCCAGAAACTCTCCCTCCAGAAGAATAGTTAGATTATGTGTGTTTCTGCCAATCTCAACATTGCCCTTTATATACAAAATAGTCACTGACAGGATTAATGACCATCTCCAGTTTACCTTTATTGTTCCATGCTTTAATTCAAAATATTTCAAGCTACCTATTTTAGTTTCAAAGAGTAGTGATAGTTTGTCAGATGAATAGGTTGCAAAGTAAGTTGTCAAGAGAACATAAAACTACAAAGGAATTTAGATTGATTAAGTGAATGTAAAAATTGGTAGAGTGAGTTTAATGCAGGAAAAAGTGACTATGTCCACTTTGTCAGGAAGAATAAAAAGTGATATACTATTTAAATGAAGAGGGACTGCATAACTCCATGGTACTGAGAGGATTAGTTGTTCCAGTACACAAATCATAGGAAGTTGGTATGAAAGTAGGTCAAAGGGTTAGAAAATGCATGGAATACTAGTACTTATTGCAAAGGAAATTCAGTATAAATATAAGGAATTATTGCTACAGTTTGGTTAATCTAGAAAATAGAATCCTGAAGAAAAAAGGTGGACATGAAATGTATTAATTCATTCAAATACTAGCTCAATTTATTTAGAAAAATAGTGGTTGGTAATACAGTACACAAAGAATACATTGTGTGAGCATTATTTGGGAGCCACTTTAGACCCATGGAAGCTCTCCATCACTTGAGATTTGCATTGTGTTATTTCTGAATCTGTTATTATTTTATTAATAACAAATTAATTGTTCTGATCAGTCCATCAGTTCCATAGTCATTAGACTATTGTCCTAGTCAATATTACATCTTCAAAAATAAAAACTTAATTCAACAACTCTTCATGTTGTGCATACAACATGTTGTACATAACAAGAGCCAGCCATTTCAAAGGAATTCAATGTCTGTGATGTCAGTTCAGCCTGAATCTACATTTCAAAATGTTCCAAGCAAATGTAAGCAGGACAATTAGGACTTTAAACCTAACATCAGATTTAAAGAATTATTTTCATTTACATTAAAGAAAAGGCAAATTAAAACAGGAGCATTGTTTGAAATTAAAACTAAAAGGTTTAAAAATGAATAGAAGTATTTTAGCTCCTCCCCCATGTCAAGCCCATGTGATATGGGCGAGCTGAATTTGATGCAGTATAAAAGAACAGTGAATGAGCTGAAGAACATATGAGTAATCATATTTGCTGAGTGCTGTAATGCAAGAGGAGTTGTGCTGGGATTATCTTTGAAGGTAAGATTTGCTTGTCAACTTATTGTAAGAAAGTGGTTTGCTTTTCTTTCTGTCTGTGAAATGTTGTGATTTTTGATTCTCTTTGCAGTGATTTCCAGCAGATTCTGAGTCATGGGGGATGAGGAGATTGCAGCTCTAGTTGTGGATAATGGATCTGGGATGTGTAAGGCTGGGTTTGCAGGGGATGATGCTCCTAGAGCTGTATTTCCTTCCATTATTGGAAGGCCTCGGCACCAGGTAATTTTATTCTAATTAATTATTCAAAATAAAATATTTTAAAAGGAGATTTTCAAATTTTGGTTTATACATCGAGATGAGTTTAGAGTTTGAAGTTGTCTTCTGGGCATGACTGGTCTCCCTGTCCTTTATATGATCTGTAAAGGATATTGCTTATGAGAAAACATGACATCAAATCCCACCATAGTACAGAATCATGTTTGAAAAGAAAACTAAAACTAAGATTTTATTGTTTTTAGTATTGTTTTATTTTATTTAGTTCTTTTTACAGCAATGATTATGCTGTAAGTTACACATCCTATCGTATTGATCCTGACCAACATTTAGCCCTAAAACACTGTCTATTCATTCTTTCCATGTGTCTCTTCCCATTCAACATATTGAGTTTTCATTTGGAAAGAGTTTTGCATTTATATAGTCTTTTGCAAGGACAATCTCTTCTGTTTCTATTCAATATGTATTAGATTCAACTCCCATCAACTTGAGTGACTCTTAACAGCTTTCTGAAATGCCCAATGAAGCCATTCAATTGTGTCAAACATCTGAAGCAGGGTAACTGGGAATGAGCAAGATATTCTTACTAATAACACCTGCATCCCAGTCGTGGGATGTTTGAGGACTGTGAAGGTCAGGAATGCAATGTTAAGGTTGGGCTACATGGACCAGCAGTTGGGTTGCTAGGAAACCTGACTGCATTCTGTTGCCTATGTTAACCCATCATTTACAAGACCAAGACAAAATCCTTCAGAAAGGCCATTTCCTCTTTTGAGCGTAAGTCAAAATGCACTTTTTAATTTAAAATATTTCTTCTATCCTGATCTGGTTTACAAATACTGCAATAAAAGAGCCTAAGCATTTTGACAGACTAGAAGCTTTTATATTTCATGTTTTGTTTTTTGTATTTTAACAAGGACCTATATATTTGGAGAGATAATAATGGGAATATTTCTATTTATTGAACCGGATATGTAAACTTCTTTGCTGACCTACAAATCAAAGTTTAAGGTCAAAAATGAGGCTGATTTTTATCAAGAGAAATAATGTTAGCTTTCTGTTGTAGTTCGTTACTCCAATTTGCTTTAAAGCATTCAGTCTGAGCAACAAAATATTAACCTGTATCTATCTGTCCTTGAGCACAAAAGGAAGCTTGCAAACTAACTGCGACAGAACCAGCATGGTTGTTCAGTGGCTGTTACTAGAATAGCAATTCAGAATCCAGAGAATGTGAATTACAACCCTAGTTTAAAACATCTGGGAACAAAAAAGCTACAGTCAGTAACAGTGATATTGAAGCACTCTGCCAATAAAGTAAAACTTGCTCAACAGCGTCCTTTTTCACTTCCAGGAAAAAAATACCATTCAGGCTGATGATTCCTGGTCCCTCACTGATTTGGTTGTCCACTGAAATGACTGCGTGAGCGATTCAGCTATAGTCACCTTTTTGAGTGACTAAGCAGAAGTAGATAATACCAACTTTGCTAACAACACTCACACCTGGGAATAAATTACAGTTTGCTACTTTAGGAAATGTTATCCTCTTTAGTTCAGCGTCCAGCAGGGAATGAACCTTCAATGACTTATTCCTTTGCTGGCACACATTATTTATTTATCCTAGTCACATGATAATGATTTATACAAATAGGAGAAGCTGGTAAGCCTTTGCCTAGAAAGGCTGCAGTCCATCTGATGTAGTTACATCTCCTAACATATTGGTCCTGACCAGTATTTAGTCTTAAATACTGTCTATTCATTCTTTCCATGTGTCTTTTCCCATTCAACATCATTTGAGTTTCCATTTATATTGTTTTGGAAAGAGATTTGCATTTATACAGCCTTTTTCAAGACTTACACCAAGTCCCTTTCACAAGAAATGAAAGACTGCTGAAATATATTCACTGTAATTTAGGTAACAATGTTAATGAACACGATCTGCTTTTTGTGATGTTGACTGTTGGCCAGAACACCAGGAGAGAGGGGCTATTCCCTGGCTCTACTTTAAAGTATTACCATGGATTTTGTTTTATATATCCACATAAGAGAACTGAGAGTCTTGGCTTTACCTCTCATGAATAGCAGCACCTCTGACTATGCAGCACACCCTCAGGTTAAATCTTTTGGTTTGTGCTTAAGGCCTGAATGCACCTTATGAGTGTTCTACTAACTGTACCATGGTTGACTTGGCCTTGCTCATGATCTTCTAATTTCAGGGAGTGATGGTTGGAATGGGTCAGAAAGACAGTTATGTTGGTGATGAAGCCCAGAGCAAGAGAGGGATTCTGACCCTGAAGTATCCAATTGAGCATGGGATTGTGACCAACTGGGATGACATGGAGAAGATCTGGCATCACACTTTCTACAATGAGCTGCGAGTTGCCCCAGAGGAACATCCTGTCCTCCTCACAGAGGCACCTCTCAATCCCAAAGCTAATCGGGAGAAGATGACTCAGATTATGTTTGAGACCTTTAACACACCGGCTATGCATATCTACATTCAGGCTGTCCTGTCCTTGTATGCTTCTGGCCGCACTACAGGTATTGTAATGGACTCTGGTGATGGTGTTACTCACACTGTACCTATTTATGAGGGATATGCCTTGCCCCATGCCATTCTGCAACTAGACCTGGCTGGCAGAGACCTGACTGACTACCTGATAAAGATTCTGACTGAACGTGGGTACTCATTCACAACTACAGCTGAAAGGGAGATTGTCCGTGACATCAAAGAAAAGTTATGCTATATAGCTCTTGACTTTGAGTCTGAAATGGTAATGGCTGCGTCCTCTTCAACTCTAGAGAAAAGCTATGAGCTACCAGATGGTCAAGTCATCACCATTGGCAATGAACGTTTCAGATGTCCAGAGGCTCTCTTCCAACCTTCCTTTCTAGGAATGGAAACAACTGGAATCCATGAGACCACCTTCAACAGCATTATGAAATGTGACATAGACATCAGGAAGGATCTGTATGCCAATACAGTCTTGTCTGGTGGATCCACCATGTACCCAGGTATTGCTGATCGAATGCAAAAAGAAATCACAGCCTTGGCTCCAAGCACAATGAAGATTAAAATCATTGCTCCACCTGAAAGGAAGTATTCAGTGTGGATTGGTGGGTCTATCTTGGCTTCTCTCTCCACCTTCCAACAAATGTGGATCACTAAACAGGAATATGATGAATCAGGGCCATCAATAGTTCATCGAAAGTGTTTTTGATCTGAGCTTGTTCTGTGTAATGTGTGAATGTCTAGGCTGTCGAAGTAGAATATTGCCTTAAAATGCTTTAACTTGCCATTTTTCTTAATTATATTGTTAAAGGTTTATTATATTAAGATAGAGGTTCATATTCTAAATGATATTCAAGGGAGTTTACTCACTTAAAATCCAGTGTGTAGACAAAAAGTTGAATCCATTTGTTTTTTTTCCCAAATCTGTTCCTCCTTATCCTTGTCTACAGTCTTCACCAATTTCAATATTAAATCAGCTTAAATTTCATTCAGGATTCCTTGATATGCAAAAATAAACTCTCAATATATTTCCCTCCTTTAAGAATTAATTATTATTTTAATGATTATTCACCCTCTTGAAGCCACCAACATGTGCTTGAGAGCACATCTGTCCATAATAAGCCAAGATGCCCGAGTCAAAACTTCTGTTGTGAATGTAAACAATGCCGACTCCAAATTGCGCATATATATATATCCTATTTAGTGGGCTAATCTTGCTTTGCATAATTCAGGATAAACTAAATTAAGCATTGTAGGTCATTATTCAGAGCTTTAAACCCACAACATGCTGCTGTTCAACACTATCCCTCCCTCAGGGATTGCCTATTGAGATTCAATGAGCTTTGGCTGCTGAACATTGTCAGTGATCACTGTTTTTTGCACATCGCCTTCAGGAAGTAATAATTTTGAAGAGGAAGTAATAAAGCATAGGATAAAGAATTACAAAGTACCACAAGTGACCGACTCAAGAGATTGTAACTCTTATGACTGAGGGATTACCACTTAACTATCTTAGAGATCTTGTAATTCTTATTATTTGCCTTGGTGCGACTGATCAGGTGAACTCCTCAAAGAATAAATTAGGGGAAACCAAGAACTTTAAACATGCAGATTAAAGGACAGTAACTACTAAGTTTTCAATGTGGAATGGAAGATAGAACATCATCAAGGTTATATGTGTGGAATACTGGCCTTCCTTTGGTATCACTACTGAATGAGGAAAGTTCAATTTCAGAATATTTAACCTTAAGCGATCTGAAATGTTAGCTGAAAACTTGATCTGTAGGTTCCCCATGTTGTAATAAATACCAAAGTCCCAGTCATAGTCACCACAACCAACAGGTTCAGAATATACACCTTAAGTGACTATTTTGCTAATGTTGTAATTCTTCTTCCAAATGAGAACCCACTTTAACTCCATTTCTCTCCACAGGTGAGTTTCTCCAGCATTCTGTGTTGTTTATGTTTCATGTACAGTACGACTCTTCTTCAGAATCCACTAAAATTTGTCCAATAAGCTCGTTCTGACCTCCTCTCCATATGAAATCTTGTCAAAGCTCGATAACCAGGAACTGAATCCTGCTTTATATTCTTTGGCTATTGTGAATAAAGTGCTCCATCTGACTTGTGCGCAATTAGTGTTGTACTAAGTGGGATTCTGCTTCTCCTTCTCCCATTTAACTGTTTGGAGTCAGTGTGTGTATAGTTTCCCTGTAGTAAATAAATCATAAATGTAATGTGATTACGCTTTTGATGTTGTCTGCCTCTTCTCTTTAAGCACTATATCTGTTTTGTTGTGACAGTAAATAAATTGTTCCTCCTCTGGTGACTTTGAATCCCAAGTCACTAATGAAGGCACATTTTCCCAATATTTCTCATTCTCCTTATAATTCTAGTGGACATGTATCCTGTTTCTGATATTCAGTGGTAGTTGGGTTTGGCACAGGTTCCAACACAATTTCCAGCAATTGTTCTCAGAGTATGCTTCTGTAAACAGCACCACCAACCATGTGAGAAATAGCTGCCCATTTCTTGCCCAAGCTTTTAAACTGTAACTGTGTAGACTTTATGCTACAGGTACTAAATTCAGACACCAGACCACCTGGTGGTTAAAATCTACGTGGTACAAGAATTTGTTAGTTCATACTGAGAAGCCTTAAGGTTGAATTTTAATGTTGTTCCAATGTAAGATGTATTTGACCTTACAGTTTAATCTTCTTCTTCTTTTAAGGTGCTTATATAATTGAAAAACGTATCACAACCTCAGAATCTCTCAATGCCTGAAAGTGTTTCAAGGCTTATTAAGAAACATCTTTGACATGTAGACATCAGTATCATGTAGCAGCCATCAAGTACACAGCATAGTCACGCAGTAAAATGAATAACCAGATAATTTGCCTTACATATTGGTTAACTGAACCTACAAACCCTCCCTTAAGTCTATCCAATAATTCCAAAGAATTTTTTTATATTCACCTTAAAAGACAAATGAATCTTATCAGGGAAAAATGGCACCTCCAACTGTGCTGCTCTTCTCAGTAAAGCTCTGCCATGTCATAAGATGCCATTTGGCCCAGACATTAACTTTGCTATGTTAGTGTATAGCGGATTTTCCCGGAGAGAATTTAGCTGGTCAGACCACTGGGTTTTAAACAAAACAAAATGTATTTACAAGATTACTGAACCAAACACAAAGAACTGAAAATAGAATACCAAAACATATCCCATCCACACCCGACAGGCTATCCTGACTTAATGGTGCTGTTCCAAAATACTTGCAACAATCCCACTAAACATCCCTTGGCACAAAAGGTAAAAATGAAAACACATCCTTACAGGTTTGAAGTCAGAAGAGGACAGAGAGTGGCAGCTTCTCACACAGACCGCAACTGAACTCAATTGACTAATCTAAATTAAGGCTAGCTACACAGCTAGCTGGCTTCTTCCCTTTGATTATACTGTTTTTTAAAAGACTTGAAAGCCTTCTGCTGGAGGCATTATCTGTTATGTGTAAATAAAAAGGATTCCAATAAACTCTGCAAACCCCGTCCAGTTGAAACCTGGCCAATTGCCCCCTCTTTGAAAAAAACTCAAGGGCACAGTAACCTTGAGAAAGGATTAGCTTTGTCAAAGGCCCCTCAAGCCTCCACTGCTGTTCAAAAAACTGAGGGCTGATTTGATTTGACCTTGGCTGAACTTTGTGCCTGCCCTCCATATCTTTCAACACTAAAATAAAATCAGTATAACTTACCCTTCAGTATATACAATGAGTCATGACTGCTTGCTGGGGAAGAGAATTCCAAACACTAATGATCCTCCTCATCTGTTCTAAATGGAAGATTCCTTCTCTGGACCTTAGTTCTGGTATTCAGCCTCACATATGTGGTCACCTCTCAGGGTGTGCCTTGACTTCATCAATATTCAGAAATAGCAATTCTATAAAAAAAAGGGCTTTCCCATTTATTGAAACCTGAAATCATGTTTGACACCACCATTTTCTCTCTTAAGGATTTTGCATTTATTACTGAGAAAAGAAAATACAAAAGCAAGTTTTAAACTCCTCCAGATGGTTTTATTGGAACTTGTATATTGTCTCTTTGTTTCCCTTCTCGAAGCACTAGGGATCAAAATGAGAATTGATCCGGGGAGACTGATGTGTGAAGAAAGTAGGGGAAGAATGAGGGTGGTAGAGACCAGACAAAATTCAAACGGGAGCTGAATATTAGACAAAAGAAATGACTGAATATGCAGAGAAGGTCAATTCATCAGAAAAGCTAAAGTTTCACAATGGTTCATTTTCAGTCCTGTGTGTTCCTAATTCTTAAATCTGATATTATTAATTGGGGTCAAAAAGTGTGGTGCTGGAAAAGCACAACAGGTCAGGCAGCATTCGAGGAATTTGATGGGCTTATGCCCGAAACGTCAACTCTCCTGCCCCTTAGATGCTGCCTGATATGCTGTGCTTTTCCAGCACCACACTTTTTAGACTCTGATCTCCAGCACCTGCAGTCCTCACTTTCTCCTATTATTAATTGGGAGTTAACTTTCTTCATTTGTGTATAGAAATAGACAAATAAATGAAAATCGGTTTGTGATACTTTAGTGACCATGAGTTAACAAACCATGCTGGCTCCTGCGGAAAGTTTTAAAAAATCAGATCAATTTGGAAAAGAATGTGGAAGATTTCTAATATTATCCTTCTCTGACCCATTCACACATACCACTTGAGTGATGAAAAATAGCCTAATAGGCCACTCTTAACAAACGTCCACAACCACCTGATGAAGGAGCAGCACCCCGAAAGCTAGTGCTTCCAAATAAACCTATTGACTATAACCTGTTGTGTGATTTTTAACACTTAACAAAAAATAATTTGTTTTTGTTTCACATAGTGAGGAACTAGTTCAGTTCTCATGTGAAGATGTGAAGACAGTTAGTACTCACAATTTCTTCCATAGGTATATTGTCCTCTTGGAGAAGGAGAACTGTCTGCTGTCCGACCAATCCAACCTTATATTACTCATTTAAGTAGCACGGGAGCATTGCTACCTGTGAGTTAGTGCTGCTGAATCAATTGCACACCAGACTGTGACTACAAAATATCACACAGTTTGAGCATCCTGATTTGTGTTCTCACATGAGGGATTGAATCAGGACATACAAGTGAATATCTACCCTGTATTGTTCTTGTGTTACAGTGCCAAGTAGCCTGTCGCTCAAGGGTTAACAATGTATTTCATTCAGGCATTTAAGTGTGAGTTCGGAGTCACAAATTGAAGCATTCACACTTACTAATATGCAAAACCACAACCCTTGGCATTAATATTATTCAAATTCCCCAACATCAACATCCTGAGGGGTGAGGTCGCATTTGACTAGAGATTTACACAGAACAGACATAAATGCTGTACCAAAAGCAGAAATTGCTGGAAACCCTCAGCATGCCTGGCAGCATCTGTGGAGAGAAATCAGAGCTAACTCAGTTCTGAAGAAGGGTCACTCGACTCGAAATGTTAACTCTGATTTCTCTCCACAGATGCTGTCAGACATGCTGAGCATTTCCATCAATTTCTGTTTTTGTTTCTGATTTAAAGCATCCACCGTTCTTTTGGTTTTTATATAAATATAACTAAAGAGCAAATTAGAAATGGGTGATCAATTCACTCCTGCCTCTTTTCCATCATCTACAGGTATAATTCAAGTCCCAGATTGTGATTGAATATCCTCCACTGATGTGGGTGAGAACAGCTTCAAGACTAAGGCATTCACCCCCCATTTCGACCAAAACATCTGCTTAAATTCCACTGTCCATCCTCATTTCCTGCAGCACCAGCTCAGCCTGTCTTCAGTGTGCACCATTTACAAGACAGCACCTTTCATATTCCTGACCTCTACTGCTGAGGATAGGACCACTGCCTGTAAGTTTCCCTCCAATCTCACGTCATCCTGACTTGAGAATAGTGTCCTTCATTGTCACAGAGCCAAAATCCTGGAATTATTGATCTACCAACAACAGTTTCTCAAGGGCAATGAGGGATGCTCATACCCCATGTAATAAAATCTGTGCTCTATGAGGGAAAATGAGGAGATGGAGGAAATACTCTCTTGGAAGAGGACAAGGGCAAACCCTTTCCCAGTAACACAAAGCCATCTGAACAAACAAAATTAGAAGCAGTGCTGAAACATAGTATCAGTTGAGATCCTTTCATGAGCATAGCATTGAAAATGGTGGAGCCTGTTTACTTCCTACATGGGCTTTTTTGTTACAGTGGCAAGTGAACACAAGGGTACAAGTCATATATGACAAGGCCACTTGTAATTTGCTGAGTAATCAGGCCTGTCAGGCCCACGGTTCTGGTAAGCTGTCGCTTCAGTGTAAATTAAATGACTTTGGGAATCAGTCAGCACTTTCTGATGACATAAGGCTCAAGGTACGGATCAATAATCTGCTCACCATCTGTTTCTCAGTAACTCAACCCACAGAGGCTATTTTCAGCATTGCAGTACAAGTAATTTTGTTGATAATTTCTGCGCTTTCACTTTGTGCCTGCATTTTGCTGCAGTGCAAAGTCATCCAGAGGTCCTTTGTAAATTAAGCAACACTGGTTTGTTCCTATTTTGTAATTTCTGCTCTCCTGCAGACAATGGAAATCCAATCAAATGCTTGAGCGACTGCATATCCTCTTCCAAAATAAAGACAGATGTGAAGTAACCTTTTCGTGAGGATTTATTTTTAGTTCTGGTAAATTAAGGTCTACTGTTTGTAAAGTTTTTTGTTTCTTGGGATTTAAGTGGATGTGGTATCTATTACCAAGGGATTGCGACTTAGAGTATTGAGAATCAACAACTAGAGCCATGTGCAGGCTACTCTGATAAAGATTTCATTCCCTCAAGATCAGGAGGGTTTTGAGAACAATCATGCACTATATCAACATACCACCCGAAAGGAACATTCACAGTTCCTCAAGGGTTAAGTCAAGCATAACGGACCCAATGTATACTACAGGCTTCATTCAATCTAACTACTGTACACTTGCCCATTCATTTACCCTATCCACTTGCAGACTTTTTTGTGACATCCTCACCACTTGTTTTTCAACTTATTTTTGTGTAATCGGCAAACTTCACTACAGTACACTTCCCTTACTCAACTCATTAATACATACTGCAAATAGTTGTGACCCCAGCATTGACCTGTGTGGCACACAACTAGTTATAGGTTGCCATCTTAAATTTCTCCCCTTATTCCAACATTTTGCCTTCTATTAGCCAATCCTCTATCCATGCTAAATTTCTACCTCCAACACCATGTGTTCATATTTTCTTAAGTAACCTTATCAAATGCCTTCTGAATATCCAAATATATTACATCCACTACTTCCCCTTTATCTATTCTGCTTGTTACCTCCTCAAAGAATTCTACTAAATTTATCAGGCATGACTTCTCCTTCATGAAGCCTTGCTAACTTTACGTGGTCATTTCATGCATTTCAAAACACTGTTACTATTACAGTGGGCAGCACAGTGGTTAGCACTGCTGCCTCACAGCGCCAGAGACCCGGGTTCAATTCCTGCCTCAGGCAACTGACTGGAGTTTGCACATTCTCCCCATGTGTGTGTGTGTGGGTTTCCTCCCACAGTCCAAAAATGTGCAGGTTAGGTGAATTGGCTATGCTAAATTGCCCATAGTGTTAGGTGTAGGGAAATGAGTTTGGATGGGTGTGCGTCTGTGTGGACTTGTTGGGCTGGAGGGCCTGTTTCCACACTAAGTAATATAATCTAATCTCTTAGAATAGATTCAAACATTTTCCCAATAAGTGACATTAAACTAACTGGCCTACAGTCATCTCTTTTGTCTCTTTCCCTTTTTAAATAAAGGTGCTACCTTGTCAGATTTCAAACTCTCCAGTTTTTTGTTTCCAGAATCTAAAGACCGTGGGAAGCTTACTACCAGTGTGTCTCGAGAGCTACTTCCTTTAATATCCTAGGATACATCCCATCAGGTTCAGGGGACTTATCCGGCTTTAGCTCCATTAGTTTCCTCAGCACTTCAGTGATAGGTTTTCCATTTATTTCCTATTCTTTTGCCCTTTGAATATTTAGAAATTTTGGATGTTATTAGTGTCTTCTACTGTGAAGCAAGTGTCACATAGTCTACATTCCAGATTCAGCTCCTCTGCTACTTCCTGGCTCTCCACAATTAATTTCCCAGCCCCATGCTCTTAGTTTACACTCATATACACACAAGCAGTGATTCAGTGGTAATGTCACTTGATTACTAATCCAGAATGCAGGCCAATATTCTGGGGGCATGGCAAGTGGTGAAAGTTTATTTAGCCCCTTCGTTTGGTTGTCTTTTGTTGGTTTTTAAAAACACTTTCTCAATCCTCTGGCTTATCACTAACCTTTGCCATTTTATATGTTTATTTTATTTCTATCTGATGCTATCCTTAACTTCTCTGGTTAATTATGATTGGCTTATCCCCTTCCTAGAAAACTTCATCACTAAAATGTGCCCTTGCTGTGTACTACAAACTATTTTCTGAAAGGTCAGCCATGGTTTCTCAACTGTCTTTACCACTAATCTCTTTCTCCAGTTCAATCCAGCCAGGTCTGTCCTATGTTTTCTGTAATTATTCTTACTTAAGTTTAGCAAAGTAGCTTTTGACCCAAGATCCTCCCTCCCAAACTAAATGCTAAATTTTACTATGTTATGGTCTTTTACTCTGATATCCTTTATTAAGCCTGTCTCATTAGTATCACCAGCTCCAAAATACCCAGATCCCTGGTTGTATGCAGAGCAAATTGTTGTACTGATTTAGTTACATGTTCTCATTCTCTCCAGATTTATTCTCTGTTCCACCACATAACTACTGTTCAAGATCCTACAGATTACTCAGCAGTGTCTTCTTTCCTCTTATTTCTTACTTCCACCCATATGGATTCTAAATCTTCTGATTTAAGACCATTTCTCGTTATTGTATTTTAACCATCCTGAACCAACGTACTACCCCACATTTTGCTTCATGCACTTTCTTAGAAAACTTCACACACCCCTGAATGTTTAGCCCCCAGCTTTGATCTCCTTAATGGCAATTAGAGTGAATCCATTCACCTGTATTTGTGCAATTATTTCACTTATTTTATTCCAAATACTATGCACATTCAAGAAAAGAGCCATTCATTTTGCTTATTTACAATCTTTACAGGTTCACAACCCTTTCAGAGAAAAAATTGCTATGTTTTAAATCTGCTACCCCTTATCCTAAAACTATGCCCTCGCATTCTAGAGTGCCCCATTAGGAAATATCCTTTCTACATCTACTTTGTCAAACCCCTTTAATATCTTACATACCTCAATTAGATGTGTTCTCATTCTAAACTCCAGACAGTATAGGCCTAAACTACTCAATCTTCCCTCAATAAAACATAACCCTCATCTCTGGAATCAATCTAGTGAACATCGTCTGAACTGCCTCCCATGCAACTAAATCTCTCAAGTAAGGGGACCAAAACGGTATGCAATACTTGTGTGGTCTCACTAATGCCTTGTACAGTTGCAGCAAAACTTCCTTACTTTTATAGTCTATTCCTACACAATAAATGCCAAAATTCCAGTGGCCTTC
>NW_025210562.1:16156-19907 GCF_004010195.1 Chiloscyllium plagiosum
TAGCTGAGATCTCCTTACAAATTTGTTTCTCAATTTCCCTCTGACTATTAGGGGGTGTATAATACAATCCCAATAAGGTGATCATCCCTTTCTTATTTCTCAGTTCCACCCAAATAACTTCCCTGGATGTATTTCTGGGAATATCCACCCTCAGTACAGCTGTAATGCTATCCCTTATCAAAAATGCCACTCCCCCTCCTCTCTTGCCTCCCTTTCTATCCTTCCTGTAGCATTTGTATCCTGGAACATTAAGCTGCCAGTCCTGCCCATCCCTGAGCCATGTTTCCGTAATTGTTATGATATCCCAGTCCCATGTTCCTAACTGGGATATCTGCCTTCCCTGTTAGGCCCCTTGCATTGAAATAAATGCAGTTTAATTTATTATTCATACCTTGTTCCTGCCTGCCCTGACTGTCTGATTCACTTCTGTTCTCAGCTGTACCCGTCTCAGATCGATCTCTTTCCTCACTATCTCCCTGGGTCCCACCCCCCTCCACCCCACTTTACTAGTTTAAATCCTCCCAAGCAGTTCTAGCAAATTTCCCTGCCAGTATATTAGTCCCCTTCCAAATTAGGTGCAATCCGTCCTTCTTGTACAGGTCACTTCTACCCCAAAAGAGATTCCAATGATCCAAAAATGTGAATCCTTCTCCCATACACCAGCTCCTCAGCCATGCATTCATCTGCTCTATCCTCCTATTCCTACCCTCACTAGCTCATAGCACCGGGAGTAATCCAGATATTACTACCCTTGAGGACCTCATTTTTAAATTTCTACCCAACTCTTCGTAATCTCCCTTCAGAATCTCAACCTTTTCCCTTCCAATGTCGTTGGTTCCAATGTGGACAATGACCTCCTGCTGGCCCCTCTCCCCCGTGAGAACATTCTGCACCCTCTCAGACATCCTTGATCCTGGCACCAGGGAAACAACACACCATTCTGCTTTTTCTCTGTTGGCCACAGAAACGTCTGTCTGTACCTCGGATACAGAATCCCCTAACACAATTGATCTCTTGGAAGCCGACATATCCTTCGTGCACTAGAGCCAGTCTCAATACCAAAAACTTGACTGTTTGTGCTACGTTCCCCTGAGAATCCATCACCCCCTAAACAGCATATCTGTTTGAAATGGGTATATCCACAAAAGACTCCTGTCCTAGGTGCCGATGTCTCTCACCCTTCCTGGAGTTAACCCATCTATGTGACTGTATCTGAGACATGCACTGTCTCACTATTTACACATGCACTGTCCTTGACTATAGTACTGCCTCATACAGAGTCAGGAATCAGAGTGTCAGTATCTCTGATGCCCATCTTTTTAATATATCAGCCAGGACTCCCTGATTGGAAAAGATTAACAGCCCCAATCAGTGAACTCATATTCTACATTGGCGAAAGTGAGGACTGAAGATGCTGGAGATTAGAGTCAAGAGAGTGGTGCTGGAAAAGTAAAGTAGGTCAAGCAGCATCCGAGACGCAGGAAAATCAATGTTTCGGACAGAAGCCCTTCATCCGAAATTGACCTATGAAGGGTTTTTGCCCAAAACATCGATTTTCCTGCCCCTCGGATGCTGCCTGACCTGCTGTGCTTTTCCAGCAACACTCTCTTGACTCATATTCTATGTTGTCCAGTTGGCTGACCTTGTTACAAACACTACACTTGCACTGGTTTGTAAGAATGGATGGGTATATGAATAGGAAGGGTTTAGAGAGGTATGGTTGAAACTTTATTGCTGGAACAGCACAGCAGGTCAGGCAGCATCCAGGGAACAGGAGATTCGACGTTTCGGGCACAGGCCCTTCTTCAGGAATGAGCAGAGAGTGTTCAGCAGGAGAAGATAAAAGGTAGGGAGGAGGGGCGTTGGAAATGTGATTGGGAAATGTGATAGGTGGAAAGAGGTCAAGGTGAGGGTGATAGGTCGGAGTAGGATGGAGGCGGAGAGGTCAACAAGAAGACTGCAGGTCAGGAAGGCGGTGCCAGGCGGGAGGGATTCGTCTGAGACAAGGTGGGGGGAGGGGGAATGAAGAAACTGGTGAAGTCCAAGTTCATCCCCTGCGGTTGGAGGGTTCCCAGTCGGAAGATAAGACGCTCCTCCTCCGACCGTCGGGTTGTTGTGGTTTGGCGGTGGATGAGTCCAATGACCTGCATATCCTCGGTGGAGTGGGAGGGGGAGTTGAAATGCTGTGCCACAGGTTGGTTGGGTTGGTTCGTCCGGGTGGCCCAGAGGTGCTCCCTGAATCGCTCCGCAAGTAGGCGGCCTGTCTCCCCAATATAGAGGAGGCCACACCGGCTGCAGCGGATGCAGTAGATGATGTGGGTGGAGGTGCAGGTGAATCTGTGGCGGATATGGAAGTTTCCTTTGGGGCTTTGGAGAGAAGTGAGGGGGGAGGTGTGGGCGCAAGTGTTGCACCTCCTGCGGTTGCAAGGGAAGGTGCCGGGAGTGGTGGTTGGGTCGGTGGGGGGTGTGGATCTGACAAGGGAGTCGCGGAGGGAGTGGTCTCTACGGAAAGCTGATAGGGGAGGGGAGGGAAATATATCCTTGGTGCTGGGGTCTGTTTGGAGGTGGCGGAAGTGACGGCGGATGATGCGCTGTATGGGCCAACTGCTGGCAAATGGGACTGGGTTAATTTAGAATATCTGGTTGGCATGGGCAAGTTGGACTGAAGGGTCTGTTTCTATGCTGTATTTCTCTGTGACTCTAGTGCAGAGTAACAGATTGACTTCAAAAATGTCTCTGATTTGTCACTGCACAAGATACAGTTCATATCCACTGCTACAGAAAAAGTAACTGATTTTCTTCAAATGTAAACTCAGGTTTTTGTTACTACAGGAAACAGTTCAGTGGAGAATAACAGCACACCTTTCAGGATCGTTCTCTCTCTCTTTGTCTCTGTAACTTGCTTCCAGCTCCAACCTGCTCAGTTAGCTGAGAACAAATCAGCTTCACTTTTGAACAACTCCTCAGCTTGTGATTCACTGCAAATTGCCGGAATCCATGGCCACAAAAACAGAGTTCACGAGAGGTATTTAATTCCTTACTGTGAAATTATCCTGCTAAATCCTCGGTTTTAACAGTAATTCTAGTTCTCATTCCTTAGTTTTTAAAGATACAAAAATAAAAAAGACGTGGTTCTGACATTTGTAATAAAGTCCAACAAGCCAATTGCTTTCCTGATTGTGTAACTGCACACTCATTTTGTGTTTTTTGTTTGAATTTTCAGCTTTTAAAAAAATTTCCACATTACTTTTTTTTCTACCACTTCTCTACATTCCACCTGCAAGCTTGTTGCCCATTTATTGAACCTGTCAGTATCTCGGTATACTGCCTCCCGCTTACATTCCTGCTCTGCTCCTGTCCTGCTTTGTATGAACAGCAAATGTAGACACATTGCGTTCGGTTACTTCAGTGATTTGTAAACAGTTGAGGCCCAAGACCTGATCCTTGCAGCATTCCCATAGTCCCAGTGAGAGGTTGTGGTGTAGTGGGAATACCACTGCACTAACAATCCAGAGATTCAAACTAGCATTCTGAAAACATTTAATCCCACCAGGTCAGATTGTGAAATCCTGATACCGTAAGAAATCTAAGTGAGTAAAAACTAGTCTCATGGTAGCTATATAACATCATCAATCCATTCACAATCAAAGTCTAAAGACAGGAATGAAAGTTGATGGACCACCCATTATCGACCAAGAAACCCGAACTAACAATGGCAGAAACCATCCTGTCAATCTTGCAAAGTCATCCT
>NW_025210563.1:0-2584 GCF_004010195.1 Chiloscyllium plagiosum
ACACTGTGCGAGAGACTGGGCCAGTGAATCTCAGTGAGGGGAATCACTGTCGGAGGGGAAATCAGCATCTCAGCTGTGGGTCAAGTAATGACTGAAAACGTTTGCACACCACTTCCATGGTTTAGTAATCTACATTTCACTTCATATAGCTCGATATCATGAGTGTATTTTAACAATCTTATCTCTTTGTACATTTGTACATTTCATGTTTTGGTTTGTCGAGAAAATCATTTTGTCGCTGTATTTTGTGTTGAATAAACATATTTCATTTCTGGGGAAGAAAGGACTAGTTCTGATGGGACAGTCTTTATCGGATCCATGCTGGGACCAGAGTCCGAATGAAATGCATCACCAAGGCGGTAGACAGAGATGTAAATGGAATAGGAGTGGTGGTGGGGTGGAGGAACGGGAATCAGTTATAGGGGTAATTAGAATGCTGAATTAAAAGAGGAGGTAAAAGTGCAGAATTCAGGATAGATTATTCAAATCTCCATCACAGACATAAATAGGATAGAGTATCTAGAAATTATTAACAAACAAACTTCAACCACACTGGAAAAAGAATGACAATGAGAGGAGGGATGGTTAATACAGGACTGACAGTGTTATATCTGATTGCATGCAGTATGAGGAAGAGTGTAAATGAATTCTTGACCCAGATCACAATTGACAGGTATGGCGTGATGGGCATCACGGAGACAAGGCTGCAAGGGGATCAGGATTGGGAGCTAAATATTCAAGGATATGCATCCTATCCAAAAGATACGCAGGTGGGCTGACGAGGTGGGGTTGCCTTATCAGTAAGAAATGAAATTAAATCAATAGCGAGACATAACATAGGGTCAGATGGTGTGGCATCTGCATGGGTAAAATTGAGGAAACACAATGTTAAAGCAACATTTGGAGTCTTATACAGGCCTCCAAACAGTAGTGAGGAGCTGGGCCATCAGATACACCAGGAGATAGAAAAGATGTGAAGGAAAGGCAAGGTTACAGTAACCATGGGCGATGTCAATATGCAGGGGGACTGGGAAAATCAGATTGGCAGTGGATTGTAAGAAAAGATATTCATGGAATGTCTACAAGATGCTTTTTTTTAGTAGCTTGTAGTGCAGTCTACGAGGGAACAGGCAATACTGGATTTAGTGTTGTGCGAAGAGGCAGACTAGATAAGGGATCTTAAATTGAAGGAAGCCGTCAGAAGCAGCGATCATAACATGGTTGAGTTTATTCTCCAATTTGAGAGGCAGAAGATAGAATCAGAGGCAACAGTACTTCAGCTGAAAAAAGGCAACTGCAGAAGCATAAGGGAGAAGCTGGGTAGAATTGACGGGGACAGTAGCCTAGCAGAAAAGACAGTAGAACAGAAATGGCAGGAGGCTCTAAGAGTAACTTAGGAGACACAACAGAGATTCATTGCAAGGAGAAAGAGGCATAGTACAGGGAGGATGAGGCAACCATGGCTGACAAGGGAAGTCAGGGATAGCATCAAAGCAAAAAGGAGAAGTATATAATGTGGTAAAGGACAGTGTGAAACCAAAGTATTGGAAAACTTACAAAGACCAACAGAGGGCAACATAAATATATAAGGAGGGAGAAAATTAAATAAGGGGGTAAGCTAGCCACTTAGATATATAAAGTGCAAAAGAGAGGCAAAAGTAGATAATGGAAATGATGCTAGAGAGGTAGTGGTGGGGAACAAAGGAATGGCTGAGGAACTTTGCATCAGTCTTCACAGTGGAAGACACGATCAATTTCCGAAAAAATCAACAGAGTGAGGAGAAGAACGGAGCATGGCGGTCATCACCAAAGAGAACTGGTTGGAAAACTGAATGGCCAGAATGCAGATAAATCATCTGGACCAGAGGCACTACACCCAAGCCTTGTAAGGGAGATAGCTGAAGATGTAGTGCAAGCGTTTTTTGTGATCTTTCAGGAATGACGAGAATCAGGAAAGGGCAAATTGGACTGGAAAATCGCTAACGTGACACCCCGTTTAACAAGGGATTAAGGCAGAAGACGGAAAATTACAGACTGATTAACCGAACCTCAGTTGTGGGTAAGATCCTGAAATCCATCATGAAGGATGTGATTTCTGAATACTTGGATGTAAATTGTAAAATATGGAAGAGTCATTATGGTTTCATCAAGGGGCGGTCATGCCTGAAAAACTACTAGCATGTTTTGAGGAAGTAATGAGCATATTAGGAGAACCAATGGATATTATCTAACTGTACCTCAAGACGTTATTTGACAAATTGCTACACTGGAGGTTATTGAGAAAGGGGACCCATGGTGTCAGAGGCAACGTGCTAGCATCGATTGAAACTAGCAGAAAGTAAGGGTAAAATGTGCCTTCTCACGATGGCAGTCAGTAACAAGCATTGTTCCACAAGACTCAATGTTGGGAGCACCAAATTTCACATTATACGGTTAATGATCTAGATGAAGGAACTGTGGGCACTTTGGCTAATTTTTATTATTAGAATCACTAGAGTGTGGAAACAGGCCTTTTTGGAAAATAAGTCCACACCAACCCTCCGAACAGTAACCCAAGCAGACCCATTCTCTGCTGACTAATAAC
>NW_025210563.1:3274-19909 GCF_004010195.1 Chiloscyllium plagiosum
TCAACTCTCCCTCCCAATCCGCCAAAGACATGCCAGTCCTGGGGCTGCTCCACTGCCAAACCCAAGTCACCCAACACCTGGAGGAACAACATCTCATCTTCCACCTTGGGACCGTGCAACGACACGGTATCAATGTCAATTTCACCGGTTTCCCAATCTCACCTTCCCCACCTTATCTCACATCGAATACTCCAACTTCGCACTGTCCCTTTTAACTGTCCAATCTCTCCATCTTCCCTGTCCTTCATGATCACAACCCACCTTTGTCGAACTATCGCCTTCCACGCTACCATCTCCCCAGTCTCACCCTCTCCTATTTATTTTTCAGCACCCTTCCGCCCACCCTCCTCAATCCTGACAAAGAGCTTATGCCTGAAATGTCGCACCTCCTGCTCCTCGGATGTTGCCTGACCGGCTATGCT
Organism: Chiloscyllium plagiosum; assembly: GCF_004010195.1. Classification (NCBI taxonomy): domain Eukaryota; kingdom Metazoa; phylum Chordata; class Chondrichthyes; order Orectolobiformes; family Hemiscylliidae; genus Chiloscyllium; species Chiloscyllium plagiosum. The sequence goes on from NW_025210563.1 coordinate 3,697, forward strand.
TTCCGAGCACCACACTTTTGGGCTGTGATCTCTTGCATCTGCAATCCTCACCTTCGCCTGCAGAATGATGTGGGCAGCTTTAAAGAATGGGGAAAGAACTGATCGATAGAGTACAGTGTGCAAAAGTGTGTGGTCGTGCTCTTTGCCAGAAAGACAAGAGGCATGTACTATTTTCAATATTAAGAGTAAAATCAGAAGTCTGAAGTGCAAAGAGACTTGGGAGTTCTAGTCCAGGAGTCTCTAAAGGTAGACTTGCAGGTTGTCAGTAGTAAGAAAAGCAAATACAATGATGCTGTTCATTTCAAAAGGGTTTGAATATAAAAGCAGGGATATACTTCTGAGGCTGTATAAGGCTCTGGTCAGACTACATTTGTAGCATTGTGTGCAGTTGTGGGCCCCGTATCTCAGGAAGGATGCACTGACACTGGAGGATGTTCAGAGAAGACTTATAGGAATGGTTTTGGAATGAAAAGCTTAACATATGTGCAACATTTGAGGACTCTGGGTCAGTATCTGATGGAGTTTAGAATTATCTGGGGCATCGAATTGAAACTTACCAAATACTGAATGGCGTGGACAGAGAGGATGTTGGAAAGATGTTTCTATTGATAGGAGAGACTAGGACTCGAGATCCCAGCATAAAGGGAAGACCTTTTAGAACAGAGTTAAGGAGAAACCTCTTCAGCCAGAAAGTTGGGGATCTATGGAATTCATGGCCACAGAAGCTGTAGAGACCAGGTCATTATGTATATTTAAGACTGAGCTCGATAGGATCTTGATTGTCAAGGAGACCAAGGGTTATGGGGATAAAGCAGGAGAGTGATGTTGAGAAGCTTAAAAGATATGATCAAATGACAAAGCAGACTCAATGGGCAGAAAGGCCACATTTCTGCTCCTATGTCTTCTGGTCTTATGGTCAAAGTTGGCTGTCCTCATCCCTCACTATAGATGCATCATGATTCTGACCTAATGATTTATAAAGAGGCACGTTCCAATAATGATGACTGGCAATATCATTATCTCTTCCTCCAGTCGCAGCAGCCATTTCCACCAATTCTCTCTGATTTCTGTCTCCTGCCCAATGTCATAATCACACAGTAATTGAAGTCTAATAAATGATACTTCATCAGAGTTCATTGACATCAATATCATCAACAGCATGACCCTCACTTGCCCCTTCTCATCCTCAAATAACAATCTGAATTGTATTTGTCACGTACAATTCTCTGTTATTTTCTCCATGCAGTTTGCCTGTTATACTCCATGTTATCTTTAGCACATTTTCCCATCAGTTTTTGAACTATAAAAGTTCATTCATCAATATAATCACTGATCAATAATTTCAGGCTATTAGTTTCCATTTATAAATGGAGAAACTGGTTAATGTTCCAACAATTCTCTGTCATTACTCTCATATCCAAGGCAGGTTGAATGATTATACACAAACATTCTGCCATCTCCAACATCCCTTCCCTCAGTCACTCCAACATATCCAATGCGGAATGTGTAAATTTTAAACATTATTTTGAATTTTAATAAAATTAATATTGAATTGAAAGGGGTTAACTGGAGCTATTTGTTCACCGACTGTAATTATTGTCAATCTCTGTGCATTCTAATTATCCCAGTGGAGGGTTTCCATCTTTAAACGATAAATCGGCTCTGTCAATGCATTATCCCATAGTGTGAGAGGGAGTATCACCGACGGCACGAACAGGGATCAGCAGTTCCAAAGGAAAGGGAGGAGAGATTAAAATCTGAGAACATTAGACTTGAATGTTCCAACAATGAACAGGAGTTTATCCTTGGGTCTTTACTTTCTTTCTCAGCCTTGGATGTCATTAGCATGGCGGATCCGGGAAATCCTTTGGATTATTCAAGGTGGTTACTATCCCATCCTCGCTATAGTTGGTGTTCCTAGTAAGTCATTCTCTTTGAATGTTAAACTGGATTGAACTGAATTTCTTTAGCCTCAGTGCAATTCCTGAATGAACCATCGTTTGTGTTTTTGTTAAATCCGATACAGCTATTTCTTCAAGTCTCTTCAAACCACGTGTCCACTACAAAATAATTGTATTTGAGATTTTTAACTTGTTCTCTGCACAGAATCTGTCAGATGTAAGACAGTGTGTAGTTCTCAAGTCATTGATCTTAACCTACCGCCATCGAATAATAATGCATTGATATCACATGAAAGAAAATGATATAATTAAAATGAAACCATTATCATTTGTGAGAAAAAGCCCATCTGCTTGCCTCATGTCCTTTTAAGAAGACAATGGGTCATCCTTGCCTGGTCAGGTCTCCGTGTGACTGCAATCCCACAGCAATGTAGTTTTCTCTTTACTGTCCTGTGGAACAGCTGAACTGGCCACCCAGTTTTAGATCGGTACAACATGCCGGCCTGACCAGGGCTGCGCACATCCCGTGAGGGAAGAACAATGGAAAGATAGCTTCTTCTTCTGCCTGTTTACCATATTCCGACAGCTCATTTCCATTCAGGCAGGTGACCATTCCTTGTTTTAGGTGTATTCTATATCTTTTAAATTCTTCACAAGAGTGATATTCATCTCCATCTTTGGTGTTGGCTTTATTGATGTTGATGTACACACGTAAGGAACTTGTAAATTTCACGTCAGTCTCAAGGCATAGAGAAGGAATGGCTTTTTACACCACAGGAAAGAAACAGAGATGGCAAAGTGAGGGAATTGAATTATTGCGATAATCTCTGAAAAAGTTGTTGAGGCATAATTTAGGGTATTGTGGGCAGACTTTCTCTCCTTTATAAGGAATGATCTCCTCGTCACAGAGAGACTGTGAAAGAGTGTCAACAGACTAATCACAGGGATCATGGTACCATGAGGAGTGAGTAAAGATTAATCTGTAGCGCTGTGACAAAATAAGAGGTGATTGCATTGAAACTTGAGGGGAATGGGCAATGACTCATTATGTTCTAAACAGACACTATGAACGTGATAAATTCCATTGTTTGTTTTTTTACGCGGGTTATAATTCTCGATAGTTTAAGTGCCTCTGAGAACGTTTCTCCTACTTCAGCCCCACTATCCATTTCGATTGACAGAGACAGGTTCAGGCTTTGCATACAGTCTCCCCATATTAATACAGAGCATTCGGTGTGTGGGATTCTGCACAGAACGTCATGTTATCCACAATCCAGACAGCAGCCACAATACCTTCACTCTAAAACAGTTAACTATTCCCAACAGCTTCTGTCCTCGATGGAGAACATGGGTCTGTCTTCTCGGAGGGGGAAGATGCCTCCTTGAGACTTCGCACAAAATATTTGGCTTCTCTCCTCACTGCCAGGAAACTATGTTAAAATGGCACACGTGCCACATGCAATGGGGCTACGAGGAACATCATGGAGCCGTCTCTGAGTGCAGTATCTGCTCCTTTGGTTTGTCACTTTGGAGCATCAATGACATCCTCCTGTTTCTGCATAAGCCCTTGAGGGGATGAATGTTCTTGTCCTGGTCGCATGGAACACGTTCAAGGGTCTGATTGGAGTTTTCACGTTCCTGTTTAGCAGTTAGATGCACTGACGAGACTGCTTCTTTTCCTGTGGAACAGGCAGAAGGGTTGAATGGTTTGTCCCTTTTCTTGTTCATTCCTTTCGATGGCCTGAATTACTTCCTCATATCCGGGTACAACCACCTTGAGATGCTGAATGAGCTCCTCTTTTAACTGTGGAAATGTGCAGTGTCTGGCGTGCTGTATCATGAATGTTACCGACACTTTAACAGCACAAGCCTGAATGTTGTCCGGGTCTTGCTGCATATGGACACAGACTAGTTGACTAGTTCAGGAGCTTACAGTGTACAAAATGTTCTGAATATTGTCTAATCTTCAGTGACCATCACAACTTCTGATCTTATGGTGGTGGAAAGGATTGATGCAGCAGCTGGACCTGTTTGTGCTAAGGAAGCTCCCCTGAGGATCTCTTGAATTGATGCCCTGGAACTGAAAGGATTGATGTCCACAAACCAAGCATATCTTCCGTTGTGCTATGGACGACCCCAACCAGAAGAGATATTGTGGCTGATGCCCACTAAATTTAACTTAGTCAGGATTCCTTGATACCATCCTGAGTCAACTCCGGCCTTCATGTCAGGGTCTGCCCCTCTTAGCTGGGCTCCTGTGTTCACCTCTATTGAACTCATCAATAGGTCATTGTGTCTGTGTGGGGAGTGTTTTCTTCTCACAGAGGGTAATGAATGTCAGGAACTATCTGGATCAAAGAGTTTGGGGATCTAGATCACTGAAAGAGGTTACAGTGGAGGTAGATTGGTTTTTGCCCACTATCATTGATTTGAAGGGTGTGAAGAATTGGGAATTGAATTGAATTGTTACCAACAGTGCATAAGCCATCATGATATACAATGGCACAGCAGGATTGACTGGCCGAATTAACTAATCCTGTTCCTTATGTTCTCATATCCTGTATCTGGAAAGTTAATGGTTGTAATTTTCCTGAATGTTGCAGTCAGAGAGCTAAAATTATTTTGTGTATCATCTATGAGTGATGTCTGTGGGCTGTATTCACAGTGAATCTGGGTCCACTACATGACCAACAAATGAACCAGAGGTTGCAGAGCGGAAACACTCTGTAAAGAGACCAGAGGCGTCTTTCGAACCTAGCTTGTATTACCCAATAACATTTTCCAACCCACGCCAAGCTGTGTGTGTCAGTCTGGAAGAACTAAATGATATCCTATGTTACTGTGAACCAGGTATTTGGCGCAAGTGGCCTCCATCTGCTCCTGTGCGGGGCTGAATAGAACATTGGAACATTTGAGTGAGGGGCAGGAGTGGGTCATTAACCACTTTGCCACTGCTGTACCAGGTAGTAAGTTCGTAGCTGATCTGGTTGTGGTCTTAGCAGCACTTTTCTGTATGTACCATTTCCATTCATTCATTTCTCTGTTCAATACAAACACCTAGACATCACATACTTCTGGGAAAGGGAATTCCCACTTTTACAGCTCTTTCAGAATTTCTCATTCGTGTTCCAACCAATGTTACAGGGTCACTGATTCCTTTTGCAGTCACACTCCTCCACTGGTTACAATAAATTTCAAAGTTTAGTGATAAGGCCAATGATATAAGTGTCAGCCTGGCTCATCTTCTAGAAAAAATGTGACAAACACACAAACGTGCAGCTGCATGCACACATGAACACACACATTTTAAGACAAAACAAAAAAAATGAAAGCTTTCCAGAGTTCTTTAATAACTAAACTCTAAACAAATGGAAAGATGACAGAATGTCCCAAATGTTATTCGGTCCTCTGAAGTTCTTCCGCTCACACAAGCGGCTGGTAATGGGCTATCTCCCTGGAACAGTTGGATTTGTTTCAATTCACTTTACGTCAGATAGTGGAAAGATGCCAAAGAATTTTTCATCAGGAAACCTACATGATTGTTAAAGATGACGCAGAATGTTTTTCTCTTGTCAGGTGGAAGAAAATGAGAGAGGGGGGCATTAGGCTGCTGCTTCTGTGGCAGGTAACATTTTCATCACTCCCTGTGTTAAAATATGCAATAATGCCAACTGAACACCAAAAAGGACCACGTGTGATTTCCTTGAAAATTCTCTGCAATGGATGATAAGATCCTATATACAAGTGCATCATTACTGCTGTTGTACACAGTCCCTATACTGAGCAAAAAAAAAACAAAACCCCAGCTGCATAATTTTATGGCATGTTTACATGTGTCTGCATAATTTTAAGAAATCGGTTGATGTCTTCATTATGTCTGCGTTAAAATCAATGTTACGACAGGGTGCGAAGCTCTTCTGCTAATTTAAACCAGACATACAGAAAAAAATCACCTCGCCTCATAGTCTGTAAAAGTGTGAGTGACAAAGAACGACCAAATCCCACTATCTATCGAAAGCAATAATAGTTTATTCTTTAACTCCAAGAAAACAAAGAGAACATTAAACAACAACTTTCTACACTGTACTCATCCTGGTCTGAACAGTTTATCTATTTCCCAATCTACAGTAATGTACTGATCCAATAAAACCACCCGATTAAGATTTACAAAAAAAAATGAATTTCAAAACCCCCAGCGAGTTATGTCGATTTTCCTGTGAATCTTCATCTGTAGGTTTTCCCGGGTCTTTTCTCGGTCTTCTACTGCACAAATTTCATAGAAACAGATACCTTTCAAAGAGCGATTCTGCAGGCAGTCTGCATTTATTAGTGCTTTTTGCCGCCCCGGCTAACTGTTCAAAATGTCCGAGTTTATACCACCAACAGATTGCCTCATTGGTTTTATAGTATTAAAATTCAAATTCGTTTGGATTTTGGTTTCTTGGGGCGTAAGTTAAACTGATTGGCCTAAATAGAATTTATTGTATACCATAGCACTCAGCTCAACTGTTTCTTTCAGTCAAATGTTACTTTTTAGAACAAAAATCAGTACACTCTGTGTTTGTTAAGTCCATGCCAACTTTTACTCTCTTTAAAAGGTGCAGTACACGCCTATGCATTTTTATCAATCAACACATTTTATTCTTAACATTTATTCTGTAGTTTCAAACACCCTAACAAGATAAAATATGTATCCAGCGAATTTTTCACAAAATCGTGTATGGTTCAAAAAGATTTCGCATCCAATACCTCAACTGGTAATGCTTCTTATCAAAAGGCCTCCAAGGAATGTGTGTACAGGGAGAAGGAGAGGCATGTTTCGGGCACATTCCTGATGAAGTGTGTATGCCCGATACATTGATTTTCCTGCTCCTCGGATGCTGCCTGACCTGCTGTGCATTTCCAGGGCAACACTCTTCGACTCTGACCTCCTGTATCTGCAGTCCCGCTGTCCAGATGCAGTAAAAAATTGCTATGATTAAACCCGATGCCCTTTCCCAGAAACAACATTATTTCATACCACTTGCTACATCTGCAGACTAACTTAATGGATCGGAGCAGAAGTTGGCCATTCGGCTGCACCATTCTGAATGCTCATGACTCATCCGAATGTTCTGATCATCTGTCTCTGGTCTGTTCCCAATAAACATTGACCCTCCTGTCCAGGAAAGATCAGTCAAGATCAGCCTTGAATATCTTAAAAAACCGCGTCTTTACTGCTCCCTGAGGAAAAGGGCACCACAGATAGCACAACGCGAAAGGGAAAGGAACATCCTTATTTCATTGCAGGACCCATTATTTTAAAACTGTGTTAATCTAACAACAAATTGTCACCTTTTTTGAAACATAAGGACAGAATAATTAGGAGTAGACTTATACAGCCCCCTAAACCTGTCCAATATTACCACTGACTCTTTCCAATCAAATATGTATGAAACTCATTCTCTGTTCCTGTCCCAGGAAGAGAATACAAGATAGCATAACACAACACGAGCATTAAAAAATGGAGCAGAATTAGGCCATTCGGCCCGTCGAGTCTGAATGTCATTTAATATTGGCTTAGAGGTTTCTCAACATCATTCTAGTGACTTCTCTCGGTAACCCTTGGTACCCTTATTCATCAAAATCTATCTATCTCTGGCTTATAGACACAAGTGTCTGCGTTTCTGTGTATCTGCATGCGTGCGTGTGTGTTTGTTCATATGTTTGTGTGTCTGTGTATTTGTGTGTATACATTTGTTCTTCCGTGTATTAGCCTCTGCGTTTTATCTGTTTAAGTCTGTTTGTGTGTGACTGTGTCTGTCTCTGTATGCCTCTACATGTGTGCGGGTCCATCTCATTGCATGTGTTAGTATATTGTGGTGTTTACATATGTCTCTAAGTATTTCTGTGTCTGCATCTTTCTTCAATGAGATATTTGTTGTTTTGGGAGGGAAAGAAGGAGTGGAAAAGACAGAGCGGTTAAAGTGAGTATTGCCCTCCACAAAACATTGCGTCTTAACCAGATGGTAGGAGGTGGATATTACAGAATCTCCACACGATTCACTCGGTCCTCTCAGGCACGTGCCAGGGTCCTCCCAACATGGCGGGGAGAGGGGACGGGGGAAAGGGAACGGATATCGGACACTCCACCACCCGGCTTGGCCTTTTCTGTCTTGTTCCAGGCTGTTTATCCTGGAATAGGAGAAAGGGAAGTGGGGAATGAACTGTTCGTACTGTTGCAGGTGGTGATGGGGGGAGGGTTGCTGAATGGTGAGGTGTCTGCAGGGAGTCAGTGCACAGTGCAGAATCCATAAGGTGTTATTGGTTTGGGTGTATTCCATAGGCGATAGACAAAATGATGTAAGGAAGGTGCTGAATTCAACAGTGAGATTGGAAGTACATGAACTTTATTTGGAGATAGAGCGTAAGCCTTGTTCGGGGGTAGGTGCTATAACAGATATACAGTGAGTGTGAGGGAGCAGAGTGAATACGGTGATACTTATCCTGTTAGAACGAGGATACAGAACGTCCTGGACATTTCTTCTGATCATCTCAGCGTCGAGGTGAGACTCAATGAACGTCTTCTCTAAGTCTGTCACTAATAATGCTACCGACCCTGTCCCTCAGATCCCACAGAATCGTTTTGGGAGGATCTTAGCAATGAGAAACAAGCATTGGTGTGTTCTGCCGTGCAAAATTGTCGTGCAAATTTTGTACATCTTATGCAGTGGAAAATTGGTATTGTTGGTGCTGCAGTAATACTGAATTATCTCACGTTACATCTAAACTGCGTAAAGTAAGTGACTGCTAATGCTGTGAAAAATAAATTACAGTGTGTATCAGGTAGCTGGAAGAATATGTTGCAATCCAAACTAGAGACAAGGTTAGTTTGGATTTGGTGATGTGTGCTCAGAAGAACTAATTAATAATCTTGTTCTCAGGAAATGTGACATTAACATGTTGCATTTTACACTGCATCTGCATATAATATCGAATGTTGAACATGGTTAAAATCTTCGAGGAGAAAGTGAGGTCTGCAGATGCTGGAGATCAGAGCTGAAAATGTGTTGCTGGAACAGCGCAGCAGGTCAGGCAGCATCCAGGGAACAGGAGAATCGACGTTTCGGGCATAGGCCCTTCTTCAGGAATGAAGACCTTCTTTCCTGAAGAAGGGCTTATGCCCGAAACGTCGATTCTCCTGTTCCCTGGATGCTGCCTGACCTGCTGCGCTGTTCCATCAACACATTTCCAGCTGTTGAACATGGTTGTCAAACATCAGGGAAGCCTGCAGGGTGGAGGGTCAAGTTCGCTCCAGTGAATTAGGAAAGTACAATATGACATTCAGTGGGAGACAAGCAATGGTTGTTAGAGTCATAGAGGCCTAAAGCACAGAGGCAGACCCTTTGGTCCAAACTGGCCCATTCCGACCAAAATGTGCATTCATACTAACCCCATCTCCCTGCCATTGCCCCGTATCCTTCTAATCCTTTCCTATACATTAAATTCTTTGGAATAGCTCCACAGTAAGCTGGAATTCAAACCAAAACTTTTGGTTGATACTTTGACACACGATGAAGCACAGTAAAAACCAGGCACTTTGTTCACTTGTGAACTTGCTGTTGTTTCAGTAGGTTGGATTTCACATCAAATCTCCTCCCACACGAGTGCAGGTGAACGGCCTCTCCCCACAGTGAGATGGCGCGTGCACAGAGAGTCCAATTAACCACTTTAATCCAGGCCCAGTTTGGGAGTTTCTCATCAGTGTCAACATATTGATGGGTCAACAGATTCCCAGAGATTTTAAGCCGCTTCCCACGTTCAGGGCATTTGAAAGACATTTCCGCTATGCGGACTTGCTGTTGTTATAACAACGTAGTGGATCTAGTGAATTCTGTCCCACACTCGAAACAGACAAATGGCCTTTCCCTCGTCTGACTGTATTTATGTTCTGACTAGGCAAATTATCTGGTGAAGCCCTGCCCACACGTACAACACGTGTACAGTTTCTCCACACTGTGAATGATGCTTTTCCCTTTCATGTTCAAAAGCGAATCATATTCAGGCAACAATCAACTTGACAACACCATCAGATACTGAAGTGATATTTGGTTTTAAGCCTTCGCACTGTAAATTTTCTTCTTCTAATACCCGGCAAATTCATTGATAAAGAAGAAACAGAAGCAATTGAAAGTCCAGAAAGGAAAGATAATAAGATGCAAGAGCAGAAGTCGTCAATTCAAACTGTGCAGTCTGCTCTCACCATTCAGTGAGATTACAACTGATCTGATAATCCTCAGATTCACGTTCCTGCAATAGCACGTAACCTTTGAATACCTTGCTGAGTAAAATCTGTTTCTCACAGTCTTAGAACATAGAACATAGAACAGTACAGCACAGAACAGGCCCTTCGGCCCACAATGTTGTGCCGAACATTTGTCCTAGCTTAAGCACCTACCCATGTACCTATCCAATTGCCGCTTAAAGGTCACCAATGATTCTGACTCTGCCACTCCCACAGGCAGCGCATTCCATGCCACCACCACTCTCTGGGTAAACAACCTACCCCTGACATCCCCCCTACACCTTCCACCCTTCACCTTAAATTTATGTCCCCTTGTTACACTCTGTTGTACCCGGTGAAAAAGTCTCTGACTGTCTACTCTATCAATTCCCCTGATCATTTTATAAACCTCTATCAAGTCACCCCTCATCCTTCGCCATTCCAATGAGAAAAAGCCTAGCACTCAACCTATCCTCGTATGACCTATTCTCCATTCCAGGCAACATCCTGGTAAATCTTCTCTGCTCCCTCTCTGAAGCTTCCACATCTTTCCTAAAGTGAGGCGATCAGAACTGCACACAGTACTCCAAATGTGGCCTTACCAAGGTCCTGTACAGCTGCAAAATCACTTCACGACTCTTGAAGTCAATCCCTCTGCTAATGAACGTTAATACACCATAGGCCTTCTTACAAGCTCTATCCACCTGAGTGGCAACTTTCAAGAGCTATGAACATAGACCCCAAGATCACTCTGCTCCTCCACCTTACTAAGAACCCTACCATTAACCCTATATACCACATTCTTATTTATCCTTCCAAAATGGACAACCTCACACTTGACAGGGTTGAACTCCATCTGCCACTCCTCAGCCCAGCTCTGCATCATATCTAAGTCCCTTTGCAGCCGACAACAGCCCTCCTCACTATCCACAACTCCACCAATCTTCGTATCATCTTCACATTTACTGACTCACCCTTCGACTCCCTCTTCCAAGTCATTAATAAAAATTACAACAGCAGAGCACCCAGAACTGATCCCTGCGGAACTCCTCTTGTAAGTGGGCTCCAGGCGAAATATTTACCATCTACCACCACTCTTTGACTTCGAGCGGTTAGCCAGTTCTCTATCCAACAGGCCAAATTTCCCACTATCCCATGCCTCCTGACTTTCCGCATAACCCTACAATGGGGAACCTTATCAAATGCCTTATTAAAATCCATGTACAGTACATCCACTGCTCGACACTCATCCACATGCTTGGTGACCTGCTCAAAGAATTCAATAAGACTCGTAAGGCAAGACCTACAAATTCGTTCTGGCTGTCCCTAATCGAGCAGTGTCTTTCCAGATACTCATAAATCCTATCCCTCAGTACCCTTTCCATTACTTTGCCTACCACCAAAGTAAGACTAACTGGCCTGTAATTCCCGGGGTTATCCCTATTCCCTTTTTTGAACAGGGCCACAACATTCGCCACTCTCCAGTCCCGTGGTATCACCTCCATTGACAGTGAAGACGAAAAGATCATTGCCAACGGCTCTGCAATTTCCTCTTTTGCTTCCCACATAATCCTAGAATATATCCCGACAGGCCCGCGGGACTTGTCTGTCCTCAAGTTTTTCAAAATGCCCAACACATCTTCCTTCCTAACAAGTATCTCCTCAAGCTTACCAGTCCGTTTCATACTCTCCTCTTCAACAATACGGTCCCTCTCGTTCGTAAATACTGAAGAAAAGTACTCATTCAAGACCTCTCCTATCTCTTCCGACTCAATACACAGTCTCCCACTACTGTCCTTGATCGGACCTACCCTCGTTCTCATCATTCTCATGTTTCTCACATACGCATAAAATGCCTTGGGGTTATGTCTCCCACTACAGTCCTTGATCGGACCTACCCTCGTTCTCGTCATTCTCATGTTTCTCACATACGCATAAATGGCCTTGAGGTTATCCTTGATCCTACCCGCCAAAGATTTTTCATGCCCTCTCTTAGCTCTCCTAATCCCTTTATTCAGCTCCTTCCTGGTGATCCTGTATCCCTCCAACGCTCTGTCTGAACGTTGTATCGTCAACCTTATGTAAGCCTCCTTCTTCCTCTTTACTAGATATTCACTCTCCCGAGTCAACCAAGGTTCCCTCACACGACCATTTCTTTCCTGCCTGACAGGTACATATATATCAAGGACACGTCGTATCTGTTCCTTGAAAAAGTTCCACCTTTCAACGACATCCTTACCTGACATCCTATGCTCCCAACTTCTGCTCCTCAGATCCTGTCTTTCAGCATTGTATTTACCCTTCCCCCAATTGTAAAACCTACCCTGTTGCACGCACCTATCTCTCTCCATAACCAATGTGAAAGTCACAGAATTGTGGTCACCGATCACTAAAATGCTCACCCACTAACAAGCCCATCACTTGCCCTGGTTCGTTACTGAGTACCAAATCCAATATGGCCTCGCCTCTGATCGGACAATCTACATACTGAGTTCGAAAAGCTTCCTGGACACGCTGTACAAACACCGCCCCGTTCAATCTACTTGATCTAAATAGCTTCCAATAAATATTTGGGAAGTTGAAATCGTCCATGACTACTCCCCTGTGGCTTCTGCACCTTTCCAAAATCTGTTTCCCAATCTGTTTCTACACATCTCTGCTGCTATTGGCGGGCTTATAGTAAATGCCCAACAAGGTGACTGCTCCTTTCCTATTTCTGACTTCATCCCATACTACCTCCAAAGGCAGATCCCCCTCGAACTGCCTTTCTGCAGCCATTATACCATTTCTAATTAGCAACCCCACACCCCCTCCTTTCTTACCACCTTCCCTAATCTCAGTGTAATATTGTATACACTGAGCTGCCAATTTCTCGAGCGGCCTGCAATAAATACTTTCACATATTCAGTTGGCTCGAAGAGAAATAAATTTCTCCACATCTTTCTTAAATAGGTTACTACTTACTCTGAGATTATGTTATCTGGTCTTCGATTCTCAGACAAGGCGAATCATTCTCTCCTAAATTATCCTATCATGTCCCTCATAATCTAATGCATCCCAGTAAAGTCTTGTTACATTATTCTACACTCCAATGAGTACAGGGGCAATATTCTCAGTTTCATCTCCCGAGAATATTCTCCCATATCCAGGATGATTTGTGTTAACTTTCCCTGAACAGCTATTCCTAAAATAGGGGACTACATTTGTTCACATTAATCCAGCTCTGATCTGACTAATGCCATGTGTATTTTGAAAAAAAAACATATGTCCCCACTCCGTTTAAATAAAGTGAAACAAAATTATGTGACTTCCCGATTACCTGGTGAACCTGGATGCTAGCTTTTCATATTTCATGTACAAGGAAGCGAAGTGCTCTGTATGCTGATGCTTTGTGCTGTGTATTTCCCCACTCAATATTCATACCTGCCAAAATGCATAAACCTCTTTTTTTTTGCATGTTATATACTGCTACGTTTTTTTCCACTTGTTTATCCTGATTCTGTCCGTCCAGAATGTTGCTGTGCCACCCTCAATACTTGCATCCATGTCTATTTTGTTTCATCTCCAAACTGAGCAACAGTACATTAACTTACGTTTTACAGGTGATTAGTACATGTTATCAACAGCTGTGGCGCCAACATTGTTGACTCCGGGAATCTGCAAGTTACAATTTACCGTCATGAAAATGCTCTCATTACCTCACCTCTCAATTCATTCCCCAATCCTCGACTAATACTGACCCCCAACTGTGTGGGTTCATGCTTCTATGCTTGTGAAGTGCTATCGTAAAAAGCACCGTTCTGAATAATTTTAGAAAGTGAGATATATTCCATTTACTGCATTCCCCTTTATGTATTGTGCTTGTTACGATCTGAAAATACTTGTAAACATGTTAGGTCTGATTTCATCTTCACAGAGCCATGCGGAATCCATTTTATTCTGTAATGCATTTCTAATGCTCTGTTATTCCAACTTTAATAACAGATTAACGTGTTCCCAATAACAATATGCTGTCAACCTGAGCGGAATTCGTCAGGCTGGACACTCACAAGACGTGACCACGCTTGAATAAAGGTGTTGAGGAACTAATCAAAACGAAAGAGTATCCCATATCAGACAGACAACTGGGTTCAAGTGAATTTCTTGTCGGGACTTCAATAAAGTGCAGATCAGGAAGGAAAGAGGGGATATGAAATAATTTAATCTGTCAGGATTGAAGATAATCCAAAGAGGGTCTGCATGTACATATCTGGAAAGAGAACAACGTGAGAAATATTACCTGAAATATCAAGGAGGTTGACATTGCTTTTGAGCTCAACAGATGGACGAGGCATTAAACTAATTTTTCACATCATTTTTTTATTGTGGAGACAGCGAGACCAAATGTTGACTCTCCATATGTGAAGAGGACGATACCTTTTCCGAAACTATTCGACCATGCATCAATAATTTGAGATTCGGTGATGTGTCTAGCGGCTGGATTGCATTCGACTCTGTGTGGCCTCATGCAACAAAGAGTCGACATGTTCTCGGCACTGGATTTTTAATATAACGAGGAGAGACTGTGTAGGTTTTGCCTTGTCGTACTGCAGCATCTGAGGTCGAAGATGACTTTATAGAGATTCATAAAATCAAGAGTGATCTGGATAAGGCGAACAGCAAAGTTCGTTTTCCCTTGGATACGGGAGTCCAGACCTCGTAACATTTACACCGAATGACAAGACATCCTTGTCACACAGAAGATGGTTTGCACATGGAATCAACTGCTAGAGCAACTGGTACGGAGAGGTGCTGTTACATTGTTTTGTAAGACATTTGGACGTTTAGACGAAGAGAAAGTGTTTCGAGGGATTCAAGCAAGGTGGAACAGCTCAGTTTGGGAAGTCTGTTCGCCAAGGATATGTTAGACTTAAGGAGGCTACAGAAATCATGGAAATACATACTGATAAACATTTCATATTACAGGAAAATAATTGCTGGACATCTCAGAAAATGTAAAAGGCGCATAAAATCCAGACCCTGGACGAGTGTATTGTTATGAACGTGGTGTGAAAAAAAAGAGTTGAAAAACTTGCAAGGACACAGAACAACCTGTTCTGACCAAGCGAACAATGTGATATTTGTTCGAAACAGCCAGCAGAGCTGGTTTGCCATCAGCTTAAATTATGAATCAAGATCCGAAATCAAAATCAGGTTTGATCTTCACATTTTGATAATATTAAAGCCACTGAAATAATCTGATGTTTTGGGGTATAAATCAAGCTAGGGCGGCGTCAGAGAGGTCCACCTCAAGGGATCCTAAAAATGTACCATCCAGGGAATGGGTCTGCATGGCAGAACACCGAGGAAAACCTGGAGAGTATCGACACAGAAAAATCCACAAAAGGAAACTTGAAAAAGCTGAGTGGTTTTGAACCGTGATTACTTTTTAAATCATTATTGGGAATCTTTTAGAATCGGAATATTATTGCGAAGTGGAAGGTAAAAGACGGGTTTAAGAGAAACTAGTTGTAAATAGTTGTTAGTTTTCATACTCTATTAGACATAAAGAAAAAAGTTGATAATTCTCCCTTTAAATCGTGACCTTTGGGAAACGTTTTGACTATCGAACTTTCACAGATTACAGCACGGGGTAAATATTTTTCTGTGTTGCTAGTTTCAATTAGCATCGAGGTTTACCCTGTGTTTGTACTGAATCCCAAAGCATTATGGGAGGTAAGCGCGGAAATTGCAAGACTCCTTGCTGAAATAATTGTGTCATCTTTAAATATGGGTGTGATTTAAAATGACTGGACCGTGACAAACCTTGTTGAAGAATGGATACAGAGAAAAAAAAACTGGAATCTCCAGGCATGTGAGTTTGAAATTTCTGGTTCGCAAGTTTTAGATTAGATTACATTAGATTAGATTACATTACAGTGTGGAAACCGGCCCTTCGGCCCAACAAGTCCACACCGACCCGCCGAAGCGAAACCCACCCATACCCCTACATTTACCCCTTACTTAACACTATGGGCAATTTAGCATGTCCAATTCACCTGACCTGCAC
>NW_025210564.1:0-6117 GCF_004010195.1 Chiloscyllium plagiosum
CCACAAATATCCACTCTCCCCACCATCCCCCCTCAGCAGTAGCAGTGTGTACAATCTAAAAGACGCACTGCAGAAATTCACCAAAGATCCTTATACTGCAACTTCCAAACCCAACACTGCTTCCATCCAGAAGAATAATGGCAGCAGATACATGGGAACACCACTGCTTGCAAGTTCCCCTCCAAGCCACCCACCATCCAGTCTTGGAAATATATTACAGTTCCTTCAGTGTCAGTGGGTTAAACTCCTGGAATTCCCTCCCTAATGGCATTGTGGGTCAACCTAAGCACATGAACTGCAGCGGTTCAAAAAGGCAGCTCACCGCCACCTACTCAAGGGCAACTAGTGACAGGCAATAAATGCTGGCCCAGCCAGTGACATCCATATCCCATGAGAGAATGAATGAAAATGATGTGACTGATATGCTGAATTTTTTGGCACTTTCTGTTTACTTCAAAGGGAAAGCTATCAGCCACATTCAGGTTGGTTAGCTTTGTTAGCTAAATGGCTGGAGTGTTGTGAGGAATAAAGCCAACAGCAAGGTTTCAATCCCCATACTGCCTGTGATAGTCCACGAGGTCCCTAGCTCTTCACCTTGCCCTTCCCTTGTATGGGTTTACAAGAGTCCCCTTTGCTTTCTGCTACTCCACCAATCTTCATGTCATCTGCAAACTTGTTGATCATACCAAGAGGGCACTGTTAGTCTGATCAGCAAGTTTGCAGATGACACAAAGATTGGTGGAGTAGCAGAAAGCATAAGGGACTGTCAAAGAATACAGGAGTCTACAGATCGACTGGAGAGTTGGGCCGAGAAGTGGCAGATGGAGTTCAATCCAGGCAAATGTGAGGTGATGCATTTTGGCAAGTCTAATTCGAGAGCAAATTATACAGTAAATGGAAGAGCCTTGTGAAAAGTTGATGAGTAGAGAGATCTGGGAGTTCAGGTACATTGTACCCTGAAGGTTGCTACACAGGTGGACAGAGTGGTCAAGAAGGCATAGGGTATGCTTGCCTTCATCGGACGGGTATTGAGTATAAGACCTAGCAAGTCATGTTAAAATTGTACAAGACATTGGTTAGGCCGCATTTAGAATACTGTGTACAATTCTGGTCGCCACATTACCAAAAGGATGTGGAAGCTTTGGAGAGGGTGCAGAGAAGGTTTACGAGGATGTTGCCCGGTATGGAAGGTGCTAGCTATGAAGAAAGGTTGAGTAGGTTAGGTTTGTTTTCATTAGGAAAAAGGAGATTGAGGGGGGATCTGATTGAGGTCTACAAAATCCTAAAGGATATAGACATGGTAGATAGAGATAAGCTTTTTCCCAGGGTGAAGGATTCAATAGTGAGAGGTCACGCTTTCAAGGTGAGAGGTGAAAAGTTTAAGAGGGATACACGGTGCAAGTATTTTACACAGAGGGTGGTGGGTTTCTGGAATGCTTTGCCAGCAGAGGTAGTAGAGGTAGGCACGGTAGATTCATTTAAGATGCGTTTGGACAGATGAATGAGTAGGTGGGGAGCAGAGGGATACAGATGCTTAGGAATTGGGCGACAGTAGATTTGGATCGTCTCAGGCTTGGAGGGCCAAAGGGCCTGTTATTATGCTGTAAATTTTCTTTGTTCTTTAGTAGACAGACCCAGATGACCATAAGTTAACTCAGTTGAGTGTTACCAACACCGCAGCTTCAACTCCTACACTAGCTGAGGTTGTCACCTTTTCAACTTTGCCCCTAACCTCAGGCATAGTGACTCTCAGATTAAAGCAGTCACTTCCTTTTAATCAGCAAACACTCCTCTGAGACTATGGCAGTTTTTACGTTTAGTATTTTGTGCAGTTGTAAACACCACATAGGCAAGATGTGAATGCATTAGAGAAACTGCAGACATGCTTCACACAAATTGTTTCAGGAATGAGAATAGAACATGTTGAAGGAGTTGGGACCGCTCAAATCAGAAAGAAGAAGGCTGAGAGGAAATTGAATAATTTTAACTT
Source organism: Chiloscyllium plagiosum (assembly GCF_004010195.1). NCBI lineage: Eukaryota > Metazoa > Chordata > Chondrichthyes > Orectolobiformes > Hemiscylliidae > Chiloscyllium > Chiloscyllium plagiosum. The sequence continues at coordinate 1,991 of NW_025210564.1, forward strand.
CATGTGCGAACTTGACAAAATAGATAGAGAGGAGCTGTTCCCACTTCTAAAAAGAATGAGAAGAGGGATTAAAAGTAATGTGCAAAAATATTTTCACTTAGCAAGAAGATGAATTATGGAATGCATTGTGTGGATATGCAGTGAAGGGACATTCAACTGAGGCATCCAAGAGGGCATTGGATGGGTTTTTGGATGGAAATATTGTCCAGGAAGATGGGGAACTGGCCAGAGCTTGAAACTGGGTAATGATGCTCACTTGAAAAGCTGAAACAGGCAAGATGCTGTGCTCCAGGGAGGCTTGACACCAGAGAAACAAATCTCATCTTCTGCCTGGATATCGAACAACCTGCAGGACTTAACATGGAATTCAGCAAGTTCAGAACACAAATTCTCTCCTCTGTATCTGCACACTGGATATTGTATTATGTGGGTTGTTCCCAGTATAGCCAACCCCTTTTTGTTCTGAAGAATGTTCATGAACCTAAAATTTTAATGTTGCCTTCTTTCTGCAGATGTTACCAGAGCTGCTGCATTTCACCAGCAATTTCTGTTTTTGTAACTTAATTTCAACCATTTAGACTTCTCATTAGCACTGTATCTAACTTTCAACTCTCTCTCAGATAATCAACAATAATCTCTATGTTTGCCTATCCCTTTCTCTCTCTTACCCTGTCTCTACATACGCTATTCACTATGCCACCAGCCCCCCACCCTGTCATCAACATAAGTACTACCATTCCCCAGCAATTTAGTTCTGAAGAAGGTTCATTGGACTCAAGACATTAACTCTATATCTCTCTCCATGGATACTGCTGGATCTGCTGAATTTCTCCAACAATTTCTGTGTTTGTTACAGAAAATGTTGGAGAATCCCCAGCATCTGTGGAGAGGAGCAGAGTTAATGTTCTAAGTCTCATATGACTCTTCTTCAGATGTGGATCAATACTTGTATGTAGAGAAAAGTAATCTCTGAAAGGGAAATCTATTAGCCTCATGGGGGACAGATAGCTCAGTTGGCAATATGACTGGACAATAACATATCATTGTGAATACAAAACATTAACTCTGTTTTCTCTCCAAGCTTCTGATTTCCTCCAACCTTTTCTTTGTTTAGTAGAGTAAATGTCTGCAGTAAAAATACACATGGGATTCAGGAAGCTGCAACTTTTTGGATCATTCTTAAGAACTAAGAGCAGGAATAGGCCATTTGGCCCTTTTAAGATTGCTCCACCATTTGATAGGATCATGGCTGATCTCATCTCAGCCTCAACTCCACTTTCCTATCTGCTCTCCATAACCCTTTAACACATTGCTGATTTAAAAATCTGTCTCTCTCCTCCTTCAATATACTCAATGTCCCAACATCTACCACACAATTTCACAGATTCACGACTCTTTGAGAGAAGTAATTCCTCCTCATCTCTGTTTTAAATCTGCCACCTCTTATCCTAAAACTATTACATCTCATTCCAGATTGCCCCACAAGGTGAAACATCTTTTCTATGTCTACTTTGTCAATTCATTTAGCATTTAATATACCTCAATTTGATCTCCTTTCATTCTTCTAAAATTCAGAGAGTATAGGCCTAAACTGGTCAACTCTCTTCAGAACACAAACCCCTTATCCCTGAAATCAATCTAGTGTCTCTCTGCTGAACTGCCTACAAAACAACAAATCTGTCCTCACACAGGGGGGAGAATAATTGTGCACAATACTCCAGGTGCAGTCTCACTAATGCCTTGTGTAGTTACAGCAACACCTCCATACTTTTATAATCTATTATTTTAGCAACAAATGACTAAATTAAATCTGCTTTCTTTATTACCTGTGGTACCTGTGTTCTGATCTTCTGCAATTCATTTTAGTTTGAATTAGTACCCAAGTCAATGGAACATGTGTAGAATCAATACTTCTCATCTCATCAGTGCCATCTGAAAAGGAAGAATGTGCAGGGTGCTAGAGAGAATATGGGGTATGGGATTAAGAGACTTGCTCTTTCCGAGAGCTGTTACAGATATGATGGGCTGAATGGCCTCTTTCTACACTGTAACAATTCTGCAATCCTGCGCTTCATCTGCCTCCAACTGGCGACAAGGAATGTGCAGTTGTTGGCCGTGCTTTGAGATACACAGGATGCACATTAAAGCGACATAAAATATGTTGGTTGCGGAATCTTCACATGGTGTGAGACTTAATGAAGCTATCCTTTCTTTAAGTAAAGAAGACTCATGCAAAGGCAGGAGTGGCTCTTATGACACTCTAGTAGTGTCCCTTACTCTGGGCTGGGATGTCTGAGTCCAAATCCCAATTGCTCTACTAACATCTCTGAACAAGATGAGTAATTAAAACAGAAGGAAGAATCTTGAGTGAGAATTTAAATTTGCGCACAACAAAGCATTCTACTCCTCTCACATGACCCCAACATTTATTAATTATGAACATTAAAGATGTTCTCTGGCTTTGCAGGTAATCAAATATTAGGGCAAACTGTGAAGGGCAGTCAGAGCGTAACTAATAGAATAAAGAATGACATGAATCGTAGATTATTGTGCCATAGGTAATGCTAAATTTATAATCTCACTGATGTCAGGTAATCCACAGCATTGAATAAAACTTTAACTGTACTCATTACACTAACCCTCTTCCTCCGCCACCCCCAACCCCACCACCTTAATTAATCCATTGGAGATGTAAATTGTGTTGCAGGATGCTGCATGTACAGTTAATGGCCAATTAGTTATTTTAATTGCTTGGAAGGCAACTACTAATTATGTAGTTGATGTCTGCCCACCAGCATTCTGAGGAATGTGCAGTTAGCGTGTTGCAGTAAGCCAACCTATTTCACTGATTTAACAGTCGATAGTTACAACAGTTTAGATGATTAATGAGTAAATTATCAACTTTTTAAACTGGCCTCTGATGTGGAGGAATTTTCAGCCTGAGTCGTAGGGCACCATTACTACATCAGACACATTTTTCAGAATGTTCTATCATTTTTTCAGGTGAAGTGTTACACACATGAAGATGCCTGATATTCTATTTCACTCCCTGATTTCCAGAAATGCTACTCAGGAAAAGTGAAAATTCTCCTTTATGTCAACTTTCAAAAACATCCCAATGTTATTAATGAGTGACCAAAAGGAAATATTTTTACATAAGTTTGTATCAATGATGCAGGCTATTCCAAATACACTCTGAGTCCAAGTCACAAGAACAGAAATTGCTGGAAAAGCTTATGCAGCATCTGTGGAGAGAAATCGGATTTCACATTTCAGGTCAAGTGACCCTTCCTCAGAACATGAGTTTTGCCAGACCTGCTGAGCTTTTCCAATAATTTTTGTTTGTATCTCTGATTTACAGCATCTGCAGTTCTTTCAGTTTTTCTGGAGTCCAAGTCACCCTGAGTAAACTCAGCAGGAACTAGACAATTCACATACTTCCTACTTCCCCAGCAAGGCACATTAGACAAGTGTCAGATATGTAGAAAGATTTAGAGAGCTTTGAGAGAGATGGCTGGTTGAACTTCAGAATTAGCACACTGTCCTCTGCTCTTCTGAGATCACCAGTTTCAGTAATCGGGTAAAAATGCAGAACATTAGTGGAATTTCCCAACACTATGATATTCCAAGCAAGAACCAAGGCATTAACTCTTCTTCTTCTCTCTCTTTCTCTCTCTCTCTCTACATTGACTGCAAGCTCTGCTGAATCTTTCCTTTTTTTATTTAAGAATACTGACATTCATGCTTTTGTCTGAGAGGAACTTTAATATACTTAACCTCGAGTCATAATGTTAAATGAAAACACTTGATTTTTTGATGTTTATACCAGTGATCTGTCTAACCCCATTGTCATTAGATCATAAGACAGAGAAGCAGTTGTAAGCCATTCAGCCCATCAAGTCCACTCAATCATTCAATGAGATCAGGGCTGATCTGAGTATCCTCAACTCCTCTTTCTGACCTTTTCCTCAGCATCATTGATGTGCTGACTGGTTAAGCATCTGTCTATCTCAGCCTTGAATATACTTGATTTGGAGATGCCAGTGTTGGACTGGGGTGTACAAAGTTAAAAATCACACAACACCAGGTTATAGTCCAACAGGTTTAATTAGAAGCACACTAGCTTT
>NW_025210564.1:11522-12856 GCF_004010195.1 Chiloscyllium plagiosum
GGGGGATGGAAGGAGCGATGGCCGAGCGCCGCTAACAACCCCGCTCTGGGGTCTCTCAGGTTCGAATCCCGTCGCGGTAGATGGCAGAATTGGGATTCGGTCAGTAGTCTGGACTTCAGAATCTAAGGATGAAACCATTTTCAGAGGGCAAAAACCCATCTGATTCACTCATGTCCTTTTCAGTGATGGAAACTGCCGTTGCGGGAAAGGATTCACTCAGTCGTCCCAGCTGCATGCTTTACCCGGCTGTACGAAGGATCCAGTTACAAAGGGACAACTCAACTGACCAATAGTAAAGAAAGTGTGGTAGGGGGAGTGGGAGTGGGAGTGGGAGTGGGGGTGAGTGTGTGCATTTTGAGCTTGAGGTGCTTTTTTTTTTAAGAAAATCTACTTTTTGTACGCCTTGTGATGTGGAGATCTGAAGCTGTAACAAAGTTGGGTCGCAGTAAAGTTTACCTGAACTTACCGTTAGGCTTAAACTCTCATTGAAAGCTGTGAGATCCAACAGCTTCTCATTTCTATCAGCCACCAGCACCGAGTTTCCAGTGTCGTGTCTCAGAAGGAGCAGTGAATGAGTAAGTAGTTTTGTTCGAAATTGTAAATTTTTCAGGACTGCAGGTTTATTTGTTTCATTGGCATTGCAAAGTTTCCTGGCAACAGTGGGAGGTGTGGGCTGTATTCACTGGAAACAAAGGGTATAATCCAACAGGTTTATTTGGAATCACTAGATTTTGGAGCGCTGTTCCTTCATCAGGTAGCTGTTGAGTAGGATGGTAAGACACAGAATATATAGCAAAAGATTATAGTGTCATGCAACATAAATGATATATTGAAGAAACCTGTTAAAGTCTTTCATCTTTTAAAGTGGGTTGCAGATTTCGGTTCATTAATGTGTAAATCCCAGAACTTCTTTTTCGTAACATTCTCCAGGTAACTTAATGTTTTATAAAGGGAGGTGACACCTCAGGTCAGACAACACATGAGAGCTGTGAGGTTAGAGACTTTCTGTATCCCAGTCTTGAGTCAGACTGGTTCTATTTCCAAATATATAATCCTGCAAATGCAATTCACCCCAAAGACTTCGATGTGCGAGTGCATGCATGAGACAGAGCGTCTGTGTGTGTGCGTGTGCATGCTGGGTAAAGTGTGCGTGTGATGGAGTATAATTGTGTGAGAAGGTGTGTGCATGGATGTGAGTGTGAGGGGTGAATCAATGTGTGTCTGAGAGAGAGCCTGTCTATCAGAGAGGGTCTGCACGACCGTGTGAGTACTTGAGTGTGTGTGTGTGTGTGTTTGTGTGTGTGTGTGTGTGAGAGAGAGAGAGAGAGAGAGAG
>NW_025210564.1:12872-16140 GCF_004010195.1 Chiloscyllium plagiosum
CTTGGATGCTGCCTGACCTGCTGTGCTTTTTCAACACCACACTCTCGACTCTGATCTCCAGCATCTGCAGTTCTCACTTTCTCCTCATGGGCGAGGTGGGACTTGTCTTTTATTCACTCATTCACTCTTACAGCCTGTCCTTGGTTGTGGCCTAACTGTGCATATATCAATGCAAGTTTCAGAAAGATTTCTTCAGCTTGTGTTTTTATATAAGAAAAGAACATTCTTCCAGACTTTAACAACGTTTCTGAATATATGATTTTAGCTATTCTCAATTTTAAAAATCAGTCATTTCTCGCAAACCCTGTTTCGCAGGTCGTATCGTCACCACCCATTCTCTATCTCTGCTTAAAAGGGCTTGATACAGCGATCAAAGAGGGCTGAGGCACCAGAAAGGACGGGGAGGGGCGCTGGTGGGGTTGGAGAAGGGAGAGAAATGGAGAGGGGGACAGAAGTTGGGGGTTAGAGAAGGACTGGGGTTCAGAGGGTTATGGGGAGAGAATGGGAGTGCAGTGTGAGGAGAGAGAATGGGCAGGGGGCAGTGGGTGGGGAGAAAATGGACTGGGGGGCAGAGTGTGAAGAGAGAGACAGCACAATCCTACCTTCCCCAGAACTCGTACCAGTGTACCACGAACGAACCGACTCCTCCCACAGCAGATTAGGGGCAATCATTTCTCAATATACGCGTGGCTCCGGCAATGGAATCATATCATCCCAACAGGCCATTCACACCGACCTTCCCAGCAGCATCCCATGCAGACGCACTCGATTATGCTACAGCTCTGCAATTCCACATAGCTATTTCCTGATGAAGGGTTTTGCCGGAAACGTCGATTCTCCTGCTCCTCGCACGCTGCCTGACCTGCTGTGCTTTTTCAGCACATACTCTGGACCCTAATCTCCAGCATCTGCAGTGGTCAGTTTCGCCCTGTAGGGGGTGAATGTTCTATGAATGTCTTTTGAATCTCCTCAAATCTTTCCTCCTCACCCTAAACCTATACCCTCTAGTTTTGGAATACCTGTACCCTGGGGTAAAGGCAGGAACGTTGAGCAGCCAGACAAAATGCAAAAGGAATAAAAGTCGAGGCACAGGGGAAAAAAAATATTTCGGCAAAAAAAATGGCGTTGGCATTTTTCTCTCATATTCGCATTTGGACACTTAAAATTTGACATGATCTGGAGGTGCCCGTGTTGGACTGGGGTGTACAAACTTTAAAATCACACAACACCAGGTTACAGTCCAATCGGCTTGTTTAGAAACATTTAGCTTTTGGAGCGCTGCTCCTTCATCAGGCGGTTGTGGAGTATAAGATCAGAAGATCATAAATTCTGCGTTACCATGTTATACTCCACAACCACCTGATGAAGGAGCAGCGCTCCAAAAACCCGTTTTTCCAAATAAGCCTGTTGGACTATCACCAGGTGTTTTGTGATTTTTAACTCTAAAATTTGTCAGTTCACACCAGCATCGTGACAGAGCATACTGAGCATGCTCCACGGTGTCAGTAAGCACTGCGCATGTCTGCCGGTGTCAGCAAAGTACTGCGCATACTCCTGGGTGTCCGCAGAAAAGGCGCACGAGCTCCTTTCCATGGACCAATGGAGAACCTTGGAGGATCCGAAGGGGTCTGGTCCTCCTGCCAATCAGAGTCGGCCGTTGGCGAAATGCGAAAGTTGGACCGTGAGCTCTGAAGTTGAAACTTTATTGCTGGAACAGCACAGCAGGTCAGGCAGCATCCAGAGAACAGGAGATTCGACGTTTCGGGCACAGGCCCTTCCTCAGGAATGAGCAGAGAGTGTTCAGCAGGAGAAGGTAAAAGGTAGGGAGGAGGGACTTGGAGGAGGGGAGTTGGAAATGTGATAGGTGGAAAGAGGTCAAGGTGAGGGTGATAGATAGGTGGAAAGAGGTCAAGGTGAGGGTGATAGATAGGTGGAAAGAGGTCAAGGTGAGGGTGATAGATAGGTGGAAAGAGGTCAAGGTGAGGGTGATAGATAGGTGGAAAGAGGTCAAGGTGAGGGTGATAGATAGGTGGAAAGAGGTCAAGGTGAGGGTGATAGATAGGTGGAAAGAGGTCAAGGTGAGGGTGATAGATAGGTGGAAAGAGGTCAAGGTGAGGGTGATAGATAGGTGGAAAGAGGTCAAGGTGAGGGTGATAGATAGGTGGAAAGAGGTCAAGGTGAGGGTGATAGATAGGTGGAAAGAGGTCAAGGTGAGGGTGATAGATAGGTGGAAAGAGGTCAAGGTGAGGGTGATAGATAGGTGGAAAGAGGTCAAGGTGAGGGTGATAGATAGGTGGAAAGAGGTCAAGGTGAGGGTGATAGATAGGTGGAAAGAGGTCAAGGTGAGGGTGATAGATAGGTGGAAAGAGGTCAAGGTGAGGGTGATAGATAGGTGGAAAGAGGTCAAGGTGAGGGTGATAGATAGGTGGAAAGAGGTCAAGGTGAGGGTGATAGATAGGTGGAAAGAGGTCAAGGTGAGGGTGATAGGTCGGAGTAGGATGGAGGCGGAGAGGTCAAGAAGAAGACTGCAGGTCAGGAAGGCGGTGCCGGACTGGAGGGATCCAGCTGAGACAAGGTGGGGGGAGGGGGGATGAAGAAACTGGTGAAGTCCAAGTTCATCCCCTGCGGTTGGAGGGTTCCCAGTCGGAAGATAAGACGCTCCTCCTCCGACCGGCGCGTTGTTGTGGTTTGGCGGTGGATGAGTCCAATGACCTGCATATCCTCGGTGGAGTGGGAGGGGGAGTTGAAATGCTGTGCTACAGGGTGATTGGGTTGGTTCGTCCGGGTGGCCCAGAAGTGCTCTCTGAATCGCTCCGCAAGTAGGCGGCCTGTCTCCCCAATATAGAGGAGGCCACACCGGCTGCAGCGGATGCAGTAGATGATGTGGGTGGAGGTGCAGGTGAATCTGTGGCGGATATGGAAGTTTCCCTTGGGGCCGTGGAGAGAAGTGAGGGGGGAGGTGTGGGCGCAAGTGTTGCACCTCCGGCGGTTGCAAGGGAAGGTGCCGGGAGTGGTGGTGGGGTCGGTGGGGGGTGTGGATCTGACAAGGGAGCCGCGGAGGGAGTGGCCTCTACGGAAAGCTGATAGGGGAGGGGAGGGAAACATATCCTTGGTGCAGGGGTCTGTTTGGAGGTGGCGGAAGTGACGGCGGATGATGCGCTGTACATGGAGATTGGTGGGGTGGTAGGTGAGGACCAGTGGGGTTCTGTCCTGGTGGCGGTTGGAGGGGCGGGGCTCAAGGGCAGAGGAGCGGGAAGTGGAGGAGATG
>NW_025210564.1:17817-19917 GCF_004010195.1 Chiloscyllium plagiosum
ACAAAGGGGCCTCAGCGTCCTTCGAAACCAGTTACTGCCAGTTGTCAGACAGGTGCAGCAAGCAATGAGCAAAGCAAGTGATATATTAGCAAGAGGAATTGAGTTCAGAAGTGTGGATGTCTTTCAGCAGTTAGGCCGTCATTGAATGTATTTAAGGCTGAGTTCATTTGACTTTGATGAACAAAGAAGTGGATGGTTTTGGGGGAAGGCAATAAAATGGTTTTAAGACCAATATAGAACAGTCACAGAGTCATACAACACAGAAACAGACCCTTCAGTCCAACTAGTCCATGCTGACTATATTCACAAACTAAACTAGTCCCACCTGCCAATGTTTGGCCCATATCCTTCTGAAACTTTTCTATTTGTGCACTTATTCAAATTTATTTTAAATGTTGTTACTGTACCTGCATTCACTACTTCCTCTGGACATTCATTTGACACACACTCCACTCTCTGAAACGAAAAATGTGCTCTTCGTGTCTTTTTAAAATTTTTCTCCTCTCACCTTAAAAAATTGCTCCCTATTCTTGAAACAACAGATGATATTGACCTCATCTATGCCCCTCGTGATTTTATAAACCTCAATAAGGTCATCTCTCAACCTCCTATGTTCCAGTGAAAAAGTTCCAGCCTATTCACCTAGATGTAAGTAGATCCATATTCAGTTATGATCTGTTCAATGCTTGTGCAGGCTCGAAAGACCAAATGGCCAACTCCTCCTCCCAATTCTCTCACTGTGGCCAGGACAGCAAGAGACCATAAGACATAGGAGCAGAAATTAGGCCATTCAGCCCATCAGATCTGTTCATACCATTCAATCGTTCCTGATAGGTTTCTCAACCCCATTCTCCCGCACTCTCCCTGGAACTCTCCATCCCCAGGATACTCAGGAACCTATCTACCTCAGTCTTAAATATCCTCAGTGACCTGGCCTCTACAACCTTCTGTAGAAATGAATTCCATAGATTCACCACTCTTTCACTGAAGAAGTATCTCCTTATCTGCGTTCTAAAACGCCTTCTCTTTACTCGAAGGCTGTGCCTCAGGTCCGAGTCTCTCCTACCAATGGAAACATCGTCTGAAAATCTACTCTGTCCAGGCCATTCAGTATTCTGTATGTTTCCATTAGATCACCCTGAGTGTGGGCCTGTTAATCAGTATGAAACAGACTCCTTCAGGATGAAGTACAGCAGGGATTAGGTTCAGCAATGAGAGAATGGAGGGAGAGTATGTGGGACAGAGATTTTCAGCTTGGAGGGAATAACAGAGGAAAGAGAGTTGAGCATAAATTAGAATTGATCGGATGGGCCAAGGAGTAACAGATGGGATTTCATTCAGAGAAATATGAGATGTTGCATTTTGGTCCAGCAATCCAGGCAGGACTGGCACAGTTAAGGGGTATGTCGCAGAACAAAGAGACCTTGGAGTGCAGGTTCATAGTTCCTTGAACATGGAGTCTTACACAGACAGTATAGTGAACAAGGTGTTTGGTATACTTTCCTTTATTGGCCAGAGCATTCAGTATAGGAACTGGGAGATCATTTTGCGACTGTACAGGACATTGGTTAGGCCATTTTTGGAATACTGCATTCAATTCTGGTCTCTCTGATGTAGGAAAGATGTTATGAAACTTTGAGAGGGGTCAGAAAATATTTAGAAGGCTGTTGCCAGATTTGGAGAGTTTGAGCTGCAGGAAGGGGCTGAATAGGCCAGGGAGATATTTTCTTTGGAGCATCAGAGGCTGAGTGGTAACCTTTAAAGAAGTTTGTAAGGGGCGTGGATAGGGTGAATACCCAAGATCTTTTCTCCATGGTAGGGGAGTCCAGAACTAAAGGGGCAGAAGTTTAAGGTGTGTAGGGAAAGGGACCTGAGGGGCAACTTATTTTCAGACAGAAGGTGGAACGTGTATGGAATGAACTGCCAGAGGAAGTGGGGAGGCTGGTACAATGACAACATTTAAAAGCCACTGGATGGGTACTTGAATAGGAAGGATTTAGAGGGATGAGTCAAATGCTGGCAAATGGGACTGGATTAGTTTGTGATATATAGTTGGCACGGATGAGTTAGGCCAAAGGGTCTGTTTCTGTGCTGTATGAC
>NW_025210565.1:0-2438 GCF_004010195.1 Chiloscyllium plagiosum
AGTTGCATCCAAATCAACTTAGCGTTAGGAGACAAAGGGTAGTGGTTGAAGGCTGTTCGTGTGACTCGAGATAGGTGTTCAATGGTGTATCACAGGGATCAGTGCTGTGTCCTTTATTATTTGGAATTCGGAGGTGCTAGTGTTATACTGGGGTGGACAACCCTAAAAATGACATAACACCAAGTTCTCGTCCAGCATGTTTATTCAGAGGCACAAGCTTTGAAAGCGCACAATCACCTGATGAAGAAGCAGCGCTTCAAAGCTCGTGCCTCCGAATAAACCCATTGGACTGTAACCTGGTGTTGTGTGATCTTTAACCTTATTATTTGTGGTATTCATAAATGGGGCAGCTATGAACATAGACGGGGGTGGCGGGTGTGTGACAACTAAGTTTGTGTTTGATACAAATATTGGCCGGGTGTTTGGCAGTAAGGACAAAGGTCTTATGTTACAGGAAGATACAGATGGAATGGTCAGATGGGCAGAGCAATGGCAGATGTAATGTAACCTTGATAAGTATGGGGTGATACACTTTGGATGAAGGAACTGGACTCAATGAATGGCAGCACACTAGGGGGCTCAGAAGGTCTTTCTCCACACTTTCCTGAATGTGACTAAACAGGTTGATACACAATTTGAGAAACCATAGTGGACTATAAACATAATCTTTATTCATCAAAGCATAGATTAGAAGAGCTATGCGGAACTTTGGTTTGGCCAAGATGGAATATTGTGTGCAGTTCTGGGACCCATATTACGGGAAGAATCTGATTGTAGTGGAGGGGGCTCAGAGGTGATTCACGGGGATGTTCCCTGGATGGAGCATATCAGCTATGGAGAGAGGGTGAATAAGCTCGGGTTGTTCAGTTTGGAGCAGAGAAGCCTGAGTGGGCCGTGATTCAGAAGGATCGGATTCCAAGGGACATGGACAGGATGGATAGACAACAGCTGTTCCTTTTTATAAAAGGGCCAAGAACAATGGACCACATTTTAAAGTGAAGGTTTGAGATTTGGAGAGGAATTGAGGATAGTTTTTCACTCAGAGGATGTTGGGGTCAGGAATGCACTTCCTGAGAGAGGAATTGTCATGGTAACTTTACAACCATCAGAAAATACACGGCTGTGCAGTTGAAATGCCATACGATTCATGGCTACGGGTTTTGTGTCGGAAAGCGGGACTAATGTAGACAGTGCTGTATATCTGATGGTACCAAGTCTGTGCTTCTGCATTTGTATGGCTGTGGAAGATCAATCATTGAGTAGTTTATAATAGGAATTGATGGGTTCCTGAAGAGTGTATTAACAAAGATTTTAATATTGAACTTATAATATCTTCTGAAAATATGTCAATGACAAAATTAAGTGGAAAAAAGTGCAGCTTTCTTACAGTCTGATACCAGAGAATTGAGGACGGGAAAAGGCAGAACTATGGAGCAAATTCTTTAGTTGTGTCTTCACAGAAGAAAACAAAACAAAAAAGAAAAGAAAACTGCCCAACAATACGAGTGAACATTAGTCTGTTGAGAAAAAGGGAATAGAACGAAATTAGCAACCAAACAGTTTTAGAGGAAGTATTGGAACTGCAAGTAATGAGCACAGACAAAGTCAACGGAGCTGTATCAAATGGGAATCATATTTGAGAAAGTGACGTTTAGCATAATTATGGAGAAGCAATCAATGCAATATAATTGCATTTTCAGAAAGATTTTTGATAAAGCCCCAAGCATTTTATGCAAATTCAAATCCGATGGGACTGGGACTAATATGGTTTTAGAATGGGAGAGCTGGCAGGAAGCAGTGAGTAGGAATAAAACAAAGCGTTTTTTTGAATGGAAGGCTTGGAGGATATAACAAGGTTCGGGTTTGGGCTCCAGCTATTCCCAATACACATCATATATTTGGTTGAGTGTATCAAATACAATATTTCCAAGTTTGCTGATGGCACTAAACAATATCGGATTGTGAGTGGGTGAGCAGGATGTCAAAATGTTCCAATTTGATTGTTACAAGTGGAGTGTCTGGGCAAACACATGGCAGATGAAGAGCAATGGGGATGGAAGGGGGTGCGTGGGATATGTGATATTGTGACCTTTGATGGGAATAAAAAAACAGAACGGAAGCCTATCATTTGCAAAGGGATTGGTTGAAAAATGCTGATCTCTACAGAAACTTAAGCTGCATTTTTCTTTCATTCTGTGCAGCCCTCCAAGGTCAGTGTAGGGCAATGAGATCTGAATCGGGAAGTCAATGCTGGGAATGGCATTGGGACGCTGACCAGTGTACACAGACCCAACTGTGGAGCTGTAACATTGAAAAGGTTCTGGATCTCCCTGTACACCAGTTACTGAAAGCAATATTGCAGGAGCAGAAAACAGATAGGCAGATAAATTGTGTATTCACCTTCATTTCAGGAGGATTTGAATACAGGAGTAAGGGTT
>NW_025210565.1:4803-11073 GCF_004010195.1 Chiloscyllium plagiosum
TTCCACATTGCCAGGGAGATGTCAGAGTTGGAGCTGGAATGAAACAGCTTCCCCAGGGACATGGCTTGTTGTGCAGCATAAGTCTTCAGTCCAATTGCAAGAATGGTGTCAGGGTCCGTTGAATTTGTCGTATCTACTGTGTTCAGCGGTTTCTTCATGTCACGTGCAGCGAATCACTGCCATATATGTTTCTGTGGACATCATGGCGAGGGCGAGGTGGATCATCCATTCAACACCTCTGGCTGAGGATGGTGCAGATACTACATCCTTGTCTTTTTCACTGATGTGCAGGGCTGTTCCATTATTTAGGATGGGGATATTTCTGGAGTCCTCTCCTCCAGTAAGTTTTTTTGTAGTACACCGACATTTATATCTGGATGTGGCAGGACTGCAGAGCTGAGATCTGATCTGTTGGTCTTGGGATCATTTCGTCCTCTGTATCAGATGTTAGTTCTGCTGTTTGGACTGAAACCACTCAAGCGCCGTAACTTTGATGGTTTGTCATCAGCTTTAGGTTCACATGGTTCTGACCTTGGCATGTTCACCCACACTCATCACTGAACCATCACTCGGTTTGATGGCAATGGTAGACTGATGGAATATTCTGAGGAAAATGTTACAGATTATGTTTGAATACAATCCTGCTTCTGTTGCTGCTGTTGTCTACAGCATCACATGAAAGCCCAGTCTGAGCTGCAATATCTGCAACTCAATTCTACTGACTGTCCCCCAGTTAACATCGAGACCCATTCACCGATCAGCCGTGTACTCAGTGACCTCACCTGGGTTCTGATGCAGTAATACTTCCATTTTCATATTCTCATTCTGCTGAGGACTCTCCTTTGGTGTCATGCTTCCAATTTGTTACATTACTCAAACCCTTTAACATTTTCATCTGGATCTTTTCCTTTATCTTAATGCCATCTTCTGCGTTTGAAGTTAATGTTTTTTCCCTCTGGTTTTCTCCCTGACCATGATTAAGAGCTCTGTGGTGTCAGTGATGCCAGCCTTATGCAGTTTCTGAGCGAATGAATGTGTGCACTTCAGTTCCCAGTGTAGGGCGCTCCGTATTGGACAGGGCGTTTGAGAAGCTTTCACACATGTCATTGGAACTTGTTCAAAAACAGAAATTGCTGAAGAAACAAAGCAGTTCTGGCGTCATCTTCTGTAGTGAATGTAGAGTTAATCTTTCGAGTCCAGTGGCCCTCTACAACGCCCACAGTTTCTTCAGCAATTTTTGTATTTATTTTGTATTTGTTTCCGGTATCCATAGTTAATTGTTTCATTGAAAATTTGTGCTGTGCCTGTTCGTTTTTGAAGAGCCTCAGCAGGTCTGGCAGAATCTGCAAAGACAGAGAAACAGAGTTAGTATAACAAGTCCAATGTGACTTGTTCAGAACTGAAAAGGGTTGGACACTGGGCTTTTTAATCCCTTGCCGGAGATGGGGGATGGATGACTTGGAAAAGAGGGCGTGGCAAAAGATAAATGCGCTATTAGCAGTGGTGAACGAGAAGATGGTGCAAAATGTGTTAATTTAAGTTGTTAATGGGGGAAAGAGCTTCTCTCTAGATGAGTGTAAGATAAACAAGACACAACCAAACAAGGCCATAGGGAGAACAGGGGAGAGAATGTTGACAATGTGGTATTATATAGATCTAGATCCATACGTTTTCACAGTATACATCATCACTGCCTTCACAATATTGAATTCAGGCGCTTGACCACTTATTGGCACTAGTAAGAGTTTCATGCTGCCTTAGTTTTGTAACATAGAGCAAAACTAACAGTATGAAGTGTGGGCTGTTTTCTTTACCTGTCATTTTTAATATTCTTTCAAATTTGCAGTGCTTATCGTTTAACGTTTGACCTTGAAGTTAGTATCAGATGGAGTGTACGAGGTTGAGGGGTGGCATTCTAGAAGTTTATAATATAATAGGAGGAATGGATAGGGTGAATAGCGAAGGTCCTTTCTGCAGGATCGGGGAGTTAAAACATAGATACATAGCTTTAAGGTGAAAGGGGGGAAACTTGAAACGGACGAAGGGACAACATTTTTTACACAGAGTGTGATGTATGTATGGAATGAGCTGCAATACAGCTACAATATTTCAAAGACGTTTAGACCAACATATGAATGGGAAACGTTTAGAGGCATATGGGCCAAGTGCAATCAGATGGGATTAGTTTAATTTAGAAGACCTGGTCAGCATGGTGAAGTTGGACCAAAGGGTCTGTTTGTGCACGATATGACTGTATGAATGTAGAAATTGAGGAAAATGTACAAAAAGGTATGATGTAATAAATTGGTAAGAAATATAAGCATGAGCTTTTCTGTCAACATAAAAAACAAGCTTGAAGATGTGTGTGTGAGCTGAAGCAGAAGTAAAGTGAGGAAAGTAGATTGAGGCCATTTGGAGGGTGTGACTGGAGAGCTGGCCACAGCGAACAGGCAGCTAATTTACACTAGTATTTTAAATCACTCCTCATGTGGAAAGTAGTATAAACATGTCAACTGTATAAACAAAATGGTAACAGGAGGGAAGTTATTGAACTGTCTCTAACAAAAGGAACAAGGTATTTACCTAACAGATAAGAATAAGGGTAGGCATCTCAGCAGTAATTCATAGTTAATTTTAAAAGAAGTGGTCACAGAATGACTAGCGGTCCTGTGTGAAATATTCCATAACTCTGGATTACAGGAGTGTTCCATTGAAACTGGAGAACCTCCAATGTGGTGCCTGTCTTCAAGAAAGGAATGAGACAGAACGCAGGAACAATTTAGCCTAACCATTATTGCTGGAATCTGCTAGAGCCTCTTATTAAGGAGGGAATTGCAGGGCACTTAGAAAAGCTTAATGCAGAGTTGGCATGGTTTGTGAAGGGAAACTATTTTTGTTCTGTAAAATCGTACAAATTCTTTTTTGGAGATCCCTGAGAATGTCAAGATTAGAGTCATGCTGGAAAAGCACAGCAGGTCATGCAGCATCCAAGGAGCAGGAAAATCAATGTTTCGGGCAGGAGCCGTTCATCAGCAATCCCAGAGAAAGTGACAAGCAGATTTGATAAAGGGAACTTGTCAACATGAGACTTTCCAGAAAGTTTTCACAAGGTATCACAAATTAAACTTTCTGACACAAAACAGAGGCTTATAGTATGATGAATAATATATTAGCATGGGATAATGGTTGCTTAACACATAGGAATTGGAGAGTCGGGATTAATGGATCTTTATGATAAATTCGTATCTACTGGATTGCCACATATATCTGGCCAATGGCATCAGTGATGTACAATCTATACTGATAGCCTGACGGAGGGAGCTGAGTGCGATACACATCGGAGTTTGTGGATGACTTTGAGAACCAAAATGCAGGCTGCTATTTAATAAAGAGGACTCCCAAAAAAGGAGCAGTACAAAGGGATTGGAGTGTTCCTGAGTATGAAACGTAACGTCAGCCTGCAGATGCAGCAAGTAACTGTATGGTTCATGAGACGGCTTCCTGGGATGGAAGGATTGAATTATTGAATACATTTAAAATGGTGAGGAGATTATTCATTGTGATTGAAATGAATGAGGATGATATTACTGAAATGTGCAAGATACAGAGGGGGCTTGACAAGGTACATGCTAAGAGGTGTTTCCCCTGAGGCTCGAACGCAAAGTGATACATACCGAATAAGGAACATCGATTTTAATCTGAGGTGAAAATGATGCATGCTCCCAGAGGGTAGTGAATGTCTGGAATTCCCTAACCCAGAGAGTTGTGGAGGGATGCAGGAAATTGGGTAGGAAAGTGGAGTTGAGCCCGGAAGTAGATCAGCCATGTTGTTATTGAATGAGACTTCAGTCTTGAGGGGCCGATTAGCCGTCTCATGTTCCTACTTCTTAGTTTTTTATGTCATGCTTTTGGAAAGTAATTGGTTATTTTCCTGGAAGTCGTGTTGTACAATGTTGAATTCGGGAGAGGATAAAATTTGCGTGAGTTAACCCTGGATGGGATATGGGAGCTGCATTCAAAGCAATCCCAGAGCAGAAGCTACAGAGTGGGGAAGCAAGGAAAAAGGGATTGCGGCTTGGGGTCACTTCCTGTCCGAGCCTCGAATTTCCAAGTGCATTTCAGAAACTACACCTAACCATCGGCGTGGCTTCGAGCTGCCTTTTTGTATCAGGTCCGAAGGACTGAATGGAACACCCGAACATAGGGTTGAGGGACACGAGTGAGCCAAACGGACCTTTGACACTACCCCACCTGTAAATAAGGTCATGGCTCATCTCATTGTGGTCCCAGCTACACTTTTCTTTCCACGCACCATTATCCCTGATTCACCTGTCTATGGAAAGTCAGACAAAGCCAGCCTCGATATAATATAAAGATTCAGCCATCCCAAACTTCTGGGGAAGGGAATTCCCACTTGAGTGAAATCCGACTTTTTGAATTTTTCCTCACTCCGGTTCTGACTGAGTTTGGAGGGTGGCACTGTTTCCTTTTCTAGTCCCAATCCTCCACTGCTCATAACAAATTTTAAATGAAACTAGGTTGGTGATATGATCGATGATAAAGGTCTCAGACTGGGTCAGGTTCAGTGATAGGACAAGACAGGCAAATTTCTTTCGTCAGCCGCAGGTAACAAATAGGGCTAACGGAGCAACATATTAGATTTGTGGTTAGCACTGCTGCCTCATATCAGCAAGGAGCTGAGCTCAATTCTAACCTTGTCCGACACTCTATGTGGAGTTTGAACATTCTTCCCGTGTATGTGTGGTTTTCTTCCCAGTTTAAAGATATGCAGCTTAGTCTGATTGGCCATGCTAAATTACCCAGAGTGACCAGGGATGTGAAGATTAAGTGGGTTAGTCATGGGAAATGCGGGGTTACATGGATAGGGTAGGAGTCAGGTCGGGTGGGATACTGTTCGGTGGGTCGGTATGGACTCGATGGGTCGAATGTCCTGCTTCCACACTGTAGCGGTTCAATGACAACAGTATCAAGTTTGGGCTCTTCAAACTCCCAGAAAGTACATACCTGGTTCACTTGCTTTAAGGCTTTGTATATTTCAACACGATGAGCTCTCACTCCAAGGGTAACCTGCTAAAGTCCCCATAATACCAACCTTTCATGCATGGAATAAATGAAGTGAAACACTTCTGAATTGCTTTCAGTGTTACTATATTCTTTCTCAGAAAATAATGCAAAAATGAAACTAATCTCACACACCGATGAGTCTGTTTATTTTTGTTTTCTCAGGATGTAGTGAGTCTTTGGAACACTCTTCTCTGCAGACCATTTGAGGCAGAGATATTGAATATTTTTGAGGTAAGGTTCACGAATCCAAAAGGAGTCAAGGATTATCGAGTAGTGGGCAGCAATGTGCAGAGTTGGGGAAAATGTAGACAGTGGTACTGAATAACACGGCTCCAGAATATCCAGGAATTAAAAGAAATGATAACATCGATGAAGTTTTAATGGGGAAACAAGATGGCAGCTATCTGAAATGTCAGCTTTGCTGATCTCTGCATCACAATAATAGTCTACCCCACCCCACCACAGTCATTTACTTACAACTGAACACTAAAAGAGCTATAGAATCCTTACTAATGCCATTTTGTCAAGTGGAAATGACAAAACATGGGAAAGGATCGATTAAGTCCCAACACGCAGCGCACCCGTCAGAAGCTTTCAGCATGCTTGTGGCCGCACCTGTAACACCCTCTGCTCGTTCAATGGATCGTGTTACTCACCCAGGACTTGGGCACCGAGTTCACCAAGTTACGGGAAATGATTAAAACCATGATTGAAGAAACATTCAGCAGGAGGATTGAACCACTCTCATCCGTGCTCCAAAAACATGAGCAGCAACTTGAAAGGCTTAGAAACAGAACGGATGAGGTCGAGCGCCAAACTGCAGGGACAGAGACTGTGATCGATTCCTGTAAGGAGCGGATCCTCACCCTTGAAAAACAGGTCCGTACTTTAATTGAACAAGGTGACGACCTCGAGAACAGGGACAGGATGAAGAATGTTCATATGATCGGTCTGCTGGACCGGACATAAGGTGATCAGCCAGTGAGTTTTTTTTTCGCGAGAACTGGCTGCAGCGATTAGTTCACTTCGAAGCTGAAGAGTGAAGAATTAGACAATTCATCGGGTTACAGTGCGCAGGTCAAGCTCAGATCAACGCCCTTACCCTGTCCTTGTGCGATTACATTGTTGCAAGGACAAACAAAGACTTAGGGAAGCTTCCAGAACACAGAGAAGAGACCCGAAGAG
>NW_025210565.1:14179-19918 GCF_004010195.1 Chiloscyllium plagiosum
GTGGGAGAATCCTGATTTCCTTTTCAATGGTCCCAGGGGGTAATGGGGATGTTCCCTATTTAGGTATATTCATTAATCCTATCTTTGAACTTATATTTAACGTGGGATTCGTCCATTTGTTTGACAAAATTAAACAAGACCTTGGAAGATGGGAGGCACTTCCAATATCCTGGCTGGGTCAGATAGCTCTTATTAACATGAATTCTCTCCCTTGTTTGCTATACCCCGTGTGAATGCTTTCTTTGATGTTTCCCAGACAGACATTTAGGAGAATAAATGGATGATGTAGCTCTGATTTGTCACCATAAGCGACCCCTTATCAAGTTAACCAAATTACAACGACCGCACAGTTTGTAGGGAGTAGATCTCCCGGATATTAAAAGCTATCAATTAAGGTCTTCTTTACCCGATGTTAGTGAGGCCTCGGCATCAATATGGTTAGATATTGAAGCTTCTCAGGCAAAGTGCTCCCTTATTAGTCTGCTACTCATAGACAAAATGAGGACAGTTACGAAGTATTGCCATTTCCCAATATATACCAACAATTTTAAAGTAGGGAGGGCAATGTGTCCGATCGAGGGCAATATTGCTAAACCTAATTTCTTACCCAAATCGTAGTGTAACGTGTTTCGGACGGGGGATACTGGATTCCATGTTTAAACTATGGGCAACTCGTGGGTGTATGTTGCTTTTATGAATTACCTGAGGGAGAAACAAGGATGTCCTTTGATCAAAAAAGTCGTGAATATAGACTACCGAGTAGAGATCTCTTCTGTTTTCTTTTTATCAGATCAGAGATGTTATTCAGAAAAGAACCACGCTTTTAACAGACCCGTACAGATCCGATACAGGGAAGAGGGTGCTTATTGCTAAGAACACACTCTCTGTCAGTACCCTTTATCATTTGTTGGAGAGTGGCCCTTCAGACGAGACTTTGTGCCTTTCTGATGTCTGCAAAGAGAGTTGGGGGTTCAGATCTTTTTGGACACGGGAGGATATTTGTGAAAATGCAAGAAGGATTTCGATCTGTAAGAAGACTCTTGCCATGTAGTTGAAGATTCTTCATAGAGTCTATCTGGCCCCAGATACTCTCTCACAATTCAAGATGGGCGTATGTCTTAAATACAGAATGACTATGGACAATCTTACTCATTGCTTGTTGACCTTCCACAGGCGCTGTAGGAGCGGTGTGTTCGCTGCGATGGAGAGGATCTTGCGGACCGAATTTGAGATGGATCAGGTTTCCCTTTTCCTGGATCTGCATAGTCTACCTTACTCAGATGTGCACAGGAAAAAAATACTTCAATACCCTTACCCTCTCAGTTCAGAAAAAAAAAGTTCTGTTGTGTTGGGTGTCTGAAAACCCCCTGGGTCTATTGGTTTGACGTAACCTCATCATTGACTTTTTAAAGGTATGTTGCACCATAAAATAGAGGATTTTTATAAGACATGGCAGCCCTTTTTGAATTACCAAGATAAAGGCTGATCTGCCACTCTAAAAAGGACTTTTATATAGCTATGACGAACTTGACTAATGGAGCTAAGGTCCAGAGAGTAAGAATTACGAACAAATGAACGTGTGTTAGTTAAGGCTCTTGAAGGTTGAGAGCTTTAGTTTTGTTACACTGCGTTCTACTATTCGTTTTTTAATTTTGTTTATTTTTCTTCGGTCTGTTGATTTACCTTTTCTTATGTACATACACATGGGTGTAATTGTGTTCAATTTGCATTGTTTTTTTCAGTTGGGTACGTATTCGTGCATTGAAGCATTAAAAAGATTTTCTCTGAATAAAAATAGTTTTGAAAAAATTAAAATGTTATCATGGATAGAATAGAGTCTCAAAGGACCACATTCTCATTAGTGAGACCACAAATTATGGTTTATCTTAAGGGTCATCACACCTCGGGTGACAGGATGATGTTGAGAGGGTGTGCCCTTCGTGGCAACCTCTGTCTGTGTGGGGAATTGAATATGCACTGTTCGCTTTACTCTGCATCACAAGCCAGCCATCCAGCCAACAGAATGCGAGACTGTGTAACTGCTATAGATAGAAATAACCAAAGTCAAAGTGAAATATAAACTTTGATAAGAAGGAAATAAATAGGTACAATTCAGATAAGGGTCAAGATAATGGCTGAGGAAAAGAAATCTCCGCTGGAAATTGTACTTTATAACGAGAGAGTTGATTGGATGCTATCTTTGGTTGAATAAGTTGACCCGAGCGAAATAACCAGAATTACTAATTGAGATTAGATGTCGATAACTAAAATATGAGTACATTTTTGATTGGTCTGTGTGAAGCATGCTAACCATTGTATGAAAGTAAAAAGCTGATGGAACATATTCTTTGGAGGGTTGGTCCCCATGGGAAATGCCTCCCAAACACATGCTTGAAGAAACCCAGGGCAGAAAGTGCGTGAGTGTCGTCTGGTTTGTGACAGGAAGCCAGGGCCTGAATGATTGAAAGTTCCTGCAACGTGAAGCTCAGAAGAGAGTCAAATCACCCCCGATCTTACTAAATGATACAGCACTTTTGAAGGTCTAAATGGACTCATTATGGATTTTAATTGCATATGATTTTTTTTAAAAAACTCTGTTCCTTCACCTAATGTTTTACACACTGGGGCACTGCCATTTTCCTGAAACTGGGAATTATCTGGAACATTCCATAATCAACATTCTCCGGAGCATTCTACCATTTCTAGAGATATTACAATGGAAAAAGACTCGGCGGGGGGGGGGGGGGGGGGGGGGGGGTGGCGCATGTAAGAGTGAGAGTGGCGGAGCATGAGCACTGTTAGGGTTTCGGTGCTGGAACAGACATACATTGAGTGTGAGAGACCAGAGAGCATACGATGACCCTTATCCTCACAAAGTTGGGAATGCTGTCGATGCTTGTCCTGTATTGCTGGACATTGCTACAGATCGGAGATACTGCACTGAGCTGGGTGGTGAGCTCAGATCATGCTCGGTGGGTCTGATGGTGTGGCCCACTCTGGGAAGGGATATGCTAACCCATCCACCAAGATATCTGTGACCCTGTTGACAAACCGTGGTTTAATTGACCCTTATCTGCTATGCTCTGGGTATAACGTACGTGGCAGCTCCAAACTGAGGAAAGCTCAATCGAGTGCCCATTGTCCTTTTAAAGATGGCACCAGTGCCAGAGATAATGGAATATCCAGCGGCATCTGGGCAATGGTGGGTACCTCCAGCCAGATTGGTTGGGAGAATCGGGATAACATTGAATGAGAGTGATACCATTGGTTAGGGCGGGTAGTTAATGAGGTGAGTTCGATAAGATAGCACCAGGAAATTAGCTCGGCCTCGTGCAGAGAATCCCCCTGTCACACTCAATGAAAATCACTCAAAGATAAATTATTGTTAGATTCAGACGGATGAGTTGAAGATTCTGCTGATCCCATTCACAGTTCCAGAGCTGCAGAACAAATCCTCAACCACAACTCTTCATCATCTGAACTCACACCTATATTCTGTTCACCATCATTCCTGGTAATACTGGCTTATTTTGCCTGATGCTATCGAAATGTCTATATCTCAGCATTCTGAAACCTGTGAGCACCTCCTTCCATGATATTGTTGCTCAATCTCACCCTCTCTGCCTATACCCAAAACCACTTTCATTTACAGTCATGCACGGAGATAGGCCCTTCAGCCAAAACTGGTCCATATGAACCAAAATGTCCGAACACATTAACCCCAATTCCCTGCACTTCGCCCATATCCTTCTCTGCCTTTCCAATTCATATATTGTTCGAACAAAGTGCAGCGAGGTTTTGTAACATCAAGAAAGGCCTCAGGAAAGATCTCGCTGAATCTACCATTCATCTCACCCTAGCAATCAGATTACACAGAAACAATTTGACTGGAGGTTATAAACAAGAAGTACAAGCAAACACTGGTGAGAGATGTGTATGGAAGTCAATACTGCACGGAAAAAGTGTGTACGTTCTAAACAGGAAATTAGATATACAAACGTTTGCAGGCAAAACCCAACGGGTCTGGTACCATTTGAAGGAAGAAAGTCGAAAGTTTGGCCCTCGAATAGCACAGCAGGTCAGGGCGCATCCAAGGAGCATGAAAGTCTATGTTTCGGTCATAAGCCCTTCATCAGGAATTCATTTCAGAATTCAGTTTTTCCTAATCCTCTGTAGGAAGAGAGTGAGTCAACGTTTTTAGTTTGGGGATTCTTCATCAGAACAGCTTTTGTTTTCAATCTCCAGTATATGCAGTTCTTTGTTTTATTTTAGATCATCAATTATCCTGCATGCTGCAGTATTAATGGACAACTTGATCTGGGAAGAAGGGGAAGAGGTGAGGGCAGAAGAACATGCAATGTGTCAGTCTCAACTTAAGGCCCTGCCATTCAGAATGTGAGTACTGGGGTGGAGGTAAAGGAGCGCTTGTCGGAACCACTGCACTGGAATTTGGCAACATTTGAATAGATGTGACAGATCCAGAGAAAGTGGGAGGATGCAGTCTCTCTCGGAGCTGGTCATTGAGTGGAACAGTGGCTAGCAATACTGCCTTACAGTACCAATGACCTGGGTTCGATTCCACTCTGGTGACTCGCTGTGTGGTGTTTCTACCTTCTCCCTGTGCGTGCGTGAGTTTCCTCTGGGCGTTTGGTTTTCCTCTCACAGCCAAAAATGTGCAGGTTAGGTTCAGTGACCTCATTAATTGTTCCACAGTATCAAAGGATGTGCAGGTCCGTTGGCTTGTCTATGGGAAATGTAGAGTTACAGGGATAACGTTTGGGTTTGTTGGTCGGGATGATATCTGGAGGGTCAGTGTGGACTCGGTGGGCCAAATGGCTTGGTTCCACGCTGCAGGGCCTCGATTATTGCTATGTAGCTATCTGTGTTTGAAAACACTTCCCAGGATTCTACCTATAAGTGCTAACATAATTTGCCTCAACAAAATGTTACACCTTCCGGTTGTCTAACATGAACTCCATCAGCCACTCCTCGACCCTTTCGCCGATCTGATCAGCGTCCCGTTTTACTCTGAGTTAACCATCTTCACTGTCCACTACCTCACCAATTTTGGTGTTATCTGCAAACTCACTAACCATTCCTATTGTATTCACATCCAAATCATTTATATAAAATGACAAAATCCATTCGATCCTTGTGGTACACTGCTGGTCACAGGCCTCCAGTCAAATAAAAATAACAGTTCACAAACATTTCCTTCGTCTGTTACCTTCGAGCCAATTACCTCCAACTCTCCCAGTATTCCATGTAATCTCACCATGCTAACCAGTTTACCATGCAGAAACTTTTTGAATGCCTTACTAAAATCTATATTCTATTCCACAGTTCTATTTCTGTGCCTTCGTCAATTTTATGCGGCACTTCTTCAAAACTCTAAATCAAATCAGTGGGATCCGTTTTCTCAAACACAAAGTCATGTTGACTATCGCTAATCGGAATTTACATTTCCAAACACAAGTAAATGCTGTCCCTCAGAATCCCCTTCAACAACTTACCCACCAATGGCATCAATCCCACTTGTCTACAGTTTCCTGGCTTTTCCTTACCAACTGTTCTCTAAACAATGACACAACCTTACCTGTGACTGTCCATGATACAAATATCTCAGCCAGAGACTGAACAATTACTTCCCTAGCTTCCCAAAAGATCTGGGGTACATCTGATTAGTTCATGGATCATTGAACAGTACAGCACAGTACAGGCTCTTGAGCTGTTGATGTT
>NW_025210566.1:0-1642 GCF_004010195.1 Chiloscyllium plagiosum
GCAAGCGAGAAAAGATTGGTCCACTAAAGGATAATGAAGGAAGGCTGTGTGTTGAACCTGAGAGAATGGGTGAGATTCTAAATGATTACTTTGCATCAGTGTTCACTGAGGAGAGGAACATGATGAATTTTGGGATTAGAGATAGAAGTTTGATTAGTCTGGATCATGTTGACATAAGTAGGGAAGATGTGTTGGATAGACTAGAGGTTATTAAGGTGGACAAATCCCCAGGACTGGATGGGATCTATCCCAGGTTGCTGAGGGAGGCAAGAGAAGAAATAGCTGGGGCCCTGACAGATATTTTTGTGGCATCCTTTAAATACAGGTGAGGTGCCAGAGGACTGGAAGGTTGCTCATGTTGTCCCCCTGTGCAAGAAGGGTAGTAGGGATATTCCGGGTAACTACAGAGCAGTGAGCCTGACGTCAGTGGTGGGGAAGTTGCTGGAGAGGGTACTGAGGGATAGGATCTATTTATATTTAGAAAAGAATGGGCTTATCATTGATAGTCAACATGGTTTTGTGCCGGGGGAGATCCTGCCTTACCAACTTAGTAGAGTTCTTTGAGGAAGTGACCAAGTTGATAGATGAAGGAAGGGCTGTTGTTGTCATATACATGGGCTTTAGTAAGGCGTTTGATAAGGTTCCCCATGGTAGACTAATGGAGAAAGTGAAGTCACATGATGTGCAGATGTTCCAGCTAGGTGGATAAAGAACTGGTTGAGCAACAGGAGACAGAAGTAGTTGAAGGGAGTTTCTCAAAATGGAGAAAGGTGACCAGTTTGTAATATACATAAATGATCTGGAAGAGGGCACTGTTGGTATGATCAGCAAGTTTGCAGATGACACGAAAATTGGTGGAGTAGCAGAAAGCATAAGGGACTGTCGGAGAATATAGGAGGATATAGATAGACTGGAGAGTTGGACAGAAAAGTGGCAGATCTATTTCAGTCCAGATAAATGTGAGGTGATGCATTTAGGCAAGACTAACTCTAGAGCGAATTATACAATGAATGGAAGAGTCTTGGGAAAAGTTGATGGGCAGAGAGATCTGGGAGTGCAGGTCTATTGTACCCTGAAGGTTGCTGCACAGGTGGATAGAGTGGTCAAGAAGGCATAGGTATGCTTGCCTTCATTGGACAGGGTATTGAGTATAAGAGCTGGCAGGTCATGTTAAAATTGTACAAGACATTGCTTCGGCCACATTTAGAATACAGTGTACAGTTCTGGGTGCCACATTACCAAAAGGATGTGGACGCTTTGGAGAGGGTGCAGAGAAGGTTTACGAGGATGTTGCCTGGTATGGAGGGTGCTAGCTATGAAGAGTGGTTGAGTAGGTTAGGTTTGTTTTCATTAGATAAAAGGAGATTGAAGGGGGACCTGATTTGAGGTTTACAGAATCATGAAGGGTGGATAGAGTCGAGCTTTTCCCCAGGTTGAAGGATTCAATAATGAGAGGTCACATGTTCAAGGTGAGAGGTGAAAGGTTTAAGGGGGATACACGCGGCAAGTACTTCACACAGAGGGTGGTGGGTGTTTGGAATGCGTTGCCAGCAGAGGTGGTAGAGGCAGGCACGGTAGATTCATTTAAGATGCGTCTGGATAAATGCATAAGTAGAGGGATACAGATGCTTAGGAATTGGGC
>NW_025210566.1:12842-18358 GCF_004010195.1 Chiloscyllium plagiosum
GCACCCTGAATGTGTAGAACGGGATGATCGATGACTGCACAACTAGGCATCCATCAATTCGATGTCAAGAAACCGCAGGAAACATCTCCATGGGTGTTTGAATCTGTCGACCTGAGTCATTTCATTAGAACGGCGAGTTTTTAAGAGGGGCAAACTGTCCAAAAAGACATATAATCATTTGTGATCTTCATGACATGTCTGTACAGTGCACAGAAGTAGCTGCCCAACTCTCACACTCGAACATCAGTAACACATAGAGTGCCAAGTGTTGGTGCTAAAATGAATGATGTGTTCTCTAGGTGATGTATGGTCGAGTAAAGTATTGTAATTATCAATGTGGGATTTCTCCTGAGTAACAGATCGATGATTCCGAGTCTCCTTCGGTAACAAACGGTTGCTTTCGAGAATTTCATACCACTTCACTGCCAGTGACAGTTTGGAAGTCTTAGCTATCCAGAAAACTCATAAACCTCAAAGAAAATGTAAAATCTCCACAGACTGACGATCACAACGGCTGCTTTCTCATTATATAGAGACGTTTTCCAGTTTTTGAACCTGAGGCTCAGAGAAGGAGAGTCCTTAATGGTAGGCTCAGCCAGTGCAAGAATAGCAACCATGCTTTTGTCATCACTATATATCATAAATGATACACCCGGCTAAATGAACTAACCATAAGAGCATATGGCCATAAGACATAGAAGTGGAAGTAAGGCCATTCCGCTCATCGAGTCGACTGCGTCATTCAATCATGGCTGATGGGCATTTCAACGACACTGACCTGCACTCTCCCCATAGCCCTCAATTCCTTGTGAGATCAAGAATTTATCAATCTCTGCCTTGAAGATGTTTAAATTCTCCGGCGTCCAATTACACTTTCTGGCAATAAATGCCACAGGCCCACAACTCTCTGGCTGTAGAAATGTTTCCTCATTTCCACGGCTGTGCCCAGAGGTCCTAGTAACTCCAACTACTGGCAACAAATTCCCAGCGTCTACACTTCCTTAGCCACGTACATCTTGTAAGTTTCTATTAGATCTCCCCTCAGACTTCATTACACTAAGTACAACGTCAGGATGCTAAGCCGTTCATCGTACGTTCAGCCGACCATTCAATGGATCTTCATTGGACATGCTCTATTATTAGTATTTCTTTCCTGAGGTGTAGGGCCTAGACTTGGACACACTATTGTTAATGGTGCCAAACTAGAGCTTTATAAAATCTCAGTAGCACATCGCTGCTTTTAGATTCGAATCCTCTTGAAATAAACGACAGCATTACATTTGTTTTTTATAACTTCGGATTCAACCAGCAAGTCAATATTTGGAGAATCCTGGACTAGAACTCCCAAAATCAATACGCAAATGTAACACGTCAGAAGATTTCGACCAAGGGATGCTCTTGCAGGACGAAGTGCTGATTTAACTGATCTCTGCGTTAATTACACTGCAGCCACCAGACTAATGTATATGGGACTTTTCATAACAGAATTGGAAGAAGGGATCCCCAGAATTTACAAAAATGAAGAAAGATCATCAGAAGTCAAACTGTCCAGTAATGCACCACAAATAGGTTTATGAATATAATTTATTTTAATATAAAATGAACGAATGTATTTCTCATTTGGTCTTAAGTGTATGCATTACGTATTATGTGCTGCTTTGATATTTTACTGATAAACCTGTGACTCTCCCTTTCACGACCGAATTACAGTCTATTCTTGGATGTGTCAGCATCCTCCAGTGGACACCAACTGAAACTCTCAGTGTAGATTTTTGAAATGGAACTCTGTAGCGCTTTGGATTTCATGGCAAAGAAATACTGGGCAGTATCGGAAAAGATCCCCGGGGATA
This sequence comes from Chiloscyllium plagiosum, assembly GCF_004010195.1. Taxonomy (NCBI): domain Eukaryota; kingdom Metazoa; phylum Chordata; class Chondrichthyes; order Orectolobiformes; family Hemiscylliidae; genus Chiloscyllium; species Chiloscyllium plagiosum. The sequence continues at coordinate 14,693 of NW_025210566.1, forward strand.
ATTGAATAAATCAATTTGGCTTCTTAGTTGAAAGCAGAAGAGAACTTATCTAATAAATCTTTGAACATATAATCTGAGCGACACCTCATAAATACATGGCTCGCCAAATGCCCACGAAACTTGAAGTACCAGAACCAAAGTTGGAGGAACAGCTGCTGAGTAAATGTAATTCAGAATTGTTAATAATTGTTAATTCAGAATAATTAATTGAGAGTGATCATGGAATCATCTTATCTTTTAAATTACTCCATGCAACACAATCTCGAATAGATTAAAGATCTGGCATGATTGTAATCGGCATCATAGAAACTGAACGGTTAATAGGCAGCATGATTGACATAGCGAGTAAAAAAAACCGGGTGCACATAATGTTTCATTTAGATATTCACAGGAATGACAAAATGTTTCAGTAAAATTGAAACGTCCAGTATGAAGAACTACAGCAAAATAGATGAAGGCCTTTTTGCAATTACTGGTAAAATGAGGAGCGTATCCAGAAAAACAGGATTACTTGGTCTCTCAGATCAGACGACAATTCTTTACCAAACCACATTATCTGCAGTTCAATGACTGTAGAGGACTGGTTCTTTTTCTCTCCTGTCTGTTTGTCTCCAAATCTCTTGCTCTCTTTTAATCGCCATGCTAATTTGATTGTCAGTCTATCGTGTCCCAGAAGCTGGAAAGTGTAAATTGTTGAAAACTCAATTCCTTCTACATTTCCGTTTCATCAAGTTTCCCATATGCAGTGCAACTTTCATGGAGCAGTTGAAACAGATAAAATATGATTACTATTCAGGAAGTGGCCAAGTTTAAGTTTGAAACAGTTGCATTCAAATCCTCTTGTATTTTGAGTACGGGTGAACCAATTAATGTAGTCATAATGTCACTTGACTATGCATCCAGATTTAATGGCTGGCGTTCTGGGACATGGGATTGGATGACAAAGTTGGAATTTCATAGAAATCTGGGATGAAAGCAAAAGTTGACCTCACAGTGACCATGTAGCAGTTGCTATTCGTCATCAAAATTCTTTTGGTCACTAATATTATTAGCGAACGTAATCTGGCATGCTTATATATTCTGGACAACACGGGTCGAAACTGTTACCCGTGTGGACCTATGCTCAATCACGCTTCGGCCGGCGTTTTCGTTTTAAGTGGATATGCATATTCACAATATACAAAACATGCAAATCAATGTATTTCCTTTCTTGGAAGTCGTTCCAAACACATTTGCTTAATTTGATGCCATGTTTGAAGAGAAACGTTTCTATCTCCACCTCAGATTCACTTGGTGTCTTTGTATTTGTTTATCTCTGTTTCTCAGCCTCTATGCTTCCATACTGGTGCATGCACTTTTCTGATTGAATATTTAATCCAGTCTTCGAAGTCATTGTGTTATATCGCCCTGTATTCACCTACTTCTGAATGTCTTCTTACCTCCTCTTTATCTGTCCACATGTCAAAACGCATCTGACCGTATCTGTCATTGCCAGATGTGGTGCACATTGAAAATTTGCTGATTTTTACCACTCATAGGAGGAACATTTACAGCATTTATTGGACTTGTTCGGTCGACGTCGGAAAGCAAGCTTTCTGGTGAACATGGACAAAAGGCATCACGGGAAGCGAAAACAAAAGTAATTGGTGATTTTTACACAATGTCGACAAAAAAAGTATAACGGTTCCAAGGTTTGAGTGGAGAACGGGAAAAATTTCTGGCTGTAACAGATGCTCCTTTTTTTGATCTATTTTCGGCTTTCGAGATGATTTCCTCGAATTCCAGGTGCAGCCATTACTGTTTTCTATGCTGTGGGATTGTTTTGGAACTGTGGAGAGAAAAGTAAAGTCAAAACAACATCACTTTTAAAAGGGAGAACAAAAGACAAAGGAAGCACATGGCGATGTTAGTGCAGGAGAGAGAGGGGGAAAGTAAACAACATTGCTAACTGACAGAACAGTGAACTTCTGCAGTTGCTGCTTTTACTGCAGAATCTATATATCGTCAGATATCGGAGTGCGTCTGGGAAAATAAAAAAACACAATGAAATTCACAACTGATCTTGCAGAAACCTGTTTGGCAGAGTTTACAGAACAGAAACAGAAACAGACCGTGGCCTTCAAATTAGTCTGCAGTATTGAATAGTGTGAGTTATTTCTTGACTATATGCTTTATTGAGCTAAGTTTCTTGATTAAACTTAAAATATATACGGCATAAGTATTAATTTAATCTGGAGAAGAGATTTATTTCGGGGAATAAGACCGTGCTATTTTCTTGGTCTGCAGAATGAGTGATACCAGAATTGTGCATAATATTGCAAATGTAGCTGAATTAATTTTATAACCTGCCTTGAGTTCATCTGCTTTCCCTGTTCAGACTCTTGTGTTGAAATAAATGTAGATTGATTTGGCAGTTCTGCCTCGTTCTCCGCTCTATCCCTGCCTGCACTGACTGACTTGCTCTGTTACCCAAGTGTAGAAATCTAAGACTGATTTCTTTCAACGTGATGTTTCCACCTTCCCCCGACGCTCCAGCACCTTATTCGTTTTAATCCCTCCGAGCAGCTTTTCCATATTTCCCCGCCAGTGCATTAGTCACCTTCTCATTTAGGTGCAATTCGTCCTTCTTATACAGGTCACTTAAACGACAGAAGTGATTAAACACTGAATTCCCAGCAAGATTCTGGTAAAACACTTTTGAACCCTTTGCAGTTCAGTAATATCCTTCCTACAACAGGGAGAGCAGAACTGGAAGGAGTACTTCAGAAGAGGCCTCACCAATCTCCTGTACAGTCTGACCTGACGGCTAAACTCATATATACAAACGTCTAAATAATGACAGCAAGCATGCTAAACGCTTTCTTAGCCACCATACTTAAAACGTGATGCAACCTTTAAAAATATATGAAATTGAAATACCAGGTCTCTCTTTTACAACATTGCAGAAGGGCCTACTTGCAATCGTTTAAGTGTTGTCTTTGTTTTACCAAAACACAATTCCTCGGAAACTAGATTGCCCACTGTTCAGTCCATTGGCCCAATTGATCTTGACCTCTTTAAAATCTCAGATAGCCATATTCACTGCCCACTAACCAGCAAACTTAATGTTAAGTGCAGCACTACCCACTATGATTTCTATATTCTCCTCGAAGTAAGTAATATAAGTTTCACTATTTTGTCTTTTTAAAATGTTGTTCTCTACTGATATTGTTTTGAGCACAGTTTGTAAAAGCAGAAGCGCCTAAGTGTCTTGCTTTAGGCAGTCTGTAGATTATTTGAAAAAAAAAACGGTTAAGAATGCAGGGGGAGTACGCAGTTCTCCCTGTTCAGGGTGTTTCTAGTTTGTTTGTTTCTGCTGTAGCAGACACAAGATGTTTGAGTACAAACAGGTTGAAATCTTTATTAAATTATTCCTTCCTGACTTTTCCTGAGCTCTCTATGGATGTTGCTCCGTTCTGCTTGGAAGAATCTGTTGCTCCGTTCTGCTTGATACGAAGATTGGTGGAATTGTGGATAGTGAGGAGGGCTCTTGTCGGCTGCAAAGGGACTTGGCTATGATGCAGAGCTGGGCTGAGGAGTGGCAGATGGAGTTCAACCCTGCCAAGTGTGAGGTTGTCCATTTTGGAAAGACAAATAAGAATGCAGAATACAGGGTTAACGGTAGGG
>NW_025210566.1:18527-19929 GCF_004010195.1 Chiloscyllium plagiosum
GGGGAGATGTTAGGGGTGGGTTCTTTTGACCCAGAGAGTGTGGGGGCATGGAATGCGCTGCCTGTGGGAGTGGTAGAGTCAGAATCTTTGGTGACCTTTAAGCGGCAATTGGATAGGTACATGGATGGGTGCTTAAGCGAGGACAAATGTTCGGCACAACATCGTGGGCCGAAGGGCCTGTTCTGTGCTGTATTGTTCTATGTTCTATGTTCTATGTTCTAATCTGTGTTTGATTCATCTTTTTGCCACGGGGTGTGTTTCTGTCTTGTCATGATATTGAATTAGTAAATTAGTAAATTACTATATCGAATATTTGACTAAGTTTTCCAAATGTTAAATTAATCTAAATTCCGTTTTCTTTTGCATGTGTTTTAACCGTAGATTTTAAATTAATAAGCTGTTTTGCTTATAGCCGAGTGGTTTGACCAGTTGCATCACGCCTGCAACACCCACCGCACACGGACATGTAAAATAAGAAGAATGTTAGGGTCTCAGCTACATTTCTAAAATATGTTTAAATGGATTGCGCCTGGTCCATAACATAAGTGACAAACAAGAGCGGACCCAGGACAGATCCCTATGGTATTCCGCTGCTTACAGTCCTTCAGTCCGAATAACATAACAATCTCTTGTCTTCTGCTATTAAATCAATTTTGAATCCAATTTGTATGGTCACCTTAATTTGCATGTGATTAAACGTTGCTAATTACTTTTCCATGTGGAAACTTGGCAAAGGGAAGTAAACAATATCGACTGCTGTGCCCTCGTCAATCTTCTTGGCTACTTCATGGAAAAAACTCAATCGTGATTTCAGACAGGATTTATTTCGCATGAAACCATGCAGACAGTCCTTAATTATACTTTGTCTCTTCAAATGCACACACGTCTTATCTTTTAGAATCATTTTCAAGTAATTTCACATCATTAAAATCACACTCACAGGTCAACAGATGCTAGGAATCTATTTACATCTTCTCTTAAAGAAGGCAAAATGTTAGCTCACCTGCACTCAGTTGGTGTCTCACCATTATTTATAGATGCAACGAATATTGAATAATGAGTACTGGGCTAATAGTAAGTTTCTTAGTTGTATCGATGAGCAGAGAGACCAGCGTGTCCATGTGCATAGATCCCTGAAATTTGCCACCCAGATTGATCAGATTCTTAAGAAGGCATATGCTAAGTTACCATTTATTGGTAGAAAGATTGAGTTTTGTAACCATGAGGTCATGTTGCAACAACACAAAACTCTGGCATGGCAGCGCTTGTGTACTGCGTATAGTTGTGGTCACCACATTACCAGAAATATGTGGAAGCGTTAGAAAGTGTTAAAAGGAGATTGACGTGATTGCTGCCTGGCATGGAGTGGAGGTCATATGAGGAAAGGCTGAGGGAGTTGATG
>NW_025210567.1:0-2722 GCF_004010195.1 Chiloscyllium plagiosum
TGTATCCCTCTTCCCATCTCTATTCCTCTCACCCTGTCCATAAAACGAAGCCTTTATTCCGGTCTCCCTCCTGGTTTTTTTTTTATTTCAGCTTCTCCTTCAATGTGGTCAATTCTCTTCACCTCTACTATTCCTTGTGATCGGGAACTGCTCATTCCAAACATTCCCCACTTCTGCTGAATTTCGGAACAGGTTTAGTGTTGATGCCGCTGAGCTCTCCCAGGCATTCTGAGTTGTGTTTAAGATCACAGCTCAAGCCGACCTTGCTGAGAACACATACGCCGAGTTAACAATTAAAAGCAGTTTCAGTTCCAATCAATGGGGATAATTCAGGGAATCCAGCTCCAAATAAAGGGCAAAATCCATGTGGCCCCAAAGTGTGCACCAGAAATCTGGGAAGATTGGCATGTGGGCAAGTTCAAAGTACACACTGCAAGTAGTCATAGAACCCGTACAGTGTGGAAGCAGGCCATTCAGCCCATCGAGTCCACACCAACCTTCTGAAGAGCATCCCACCCTGTAATGCCATCTTTCCTATGGCTAATCTACCCAATCTGCACATCCCTGGACAGTATGGGGCAATTTCACATGGCCCATCCGCCGTAACCCACACAGCTTTGGACTGTGGGAGGAAACCGGAGCACCCGGAGGAAACCCACGCAGACACAAAGAGAACGTGCAAATGCCACGCAGACAGTGGCTGGAATCGTTCCTGGGATCCCCCCTCAACTGCTGTGAGGCAGCAGTGTTAACAGCTGAGCCACCGTGACCACCCCCCAACCCTGTTCAAATTTCTTTCACTAACTTATTATTTTTCATAACAAAATCTTGTTGCTCTCTGTGGCTGTAACGCTGTATTCTGCTACCCTGATGTACTTTATATCACAGAGTTCTACATGTGGAAACAAGCCATTTGGCCCAACAAGTCCACACTGACCCTCCAAAGAGTATCCCACCCACACCCATTCCCCTACCCTATTGTTTTACATTTCCCCCTGAATAACCACTGACTAGCCTGTAGGGGTGGCACCACTGCCTCACAGCACCAGGGTCCCAGGTTCAATTCCAGCCTCAGGCGACTGTCTGCATGGATTTTACATTCTCCCTGTGTCTGCGTGAGTTTCCTCCCACAGCCCAAAGATGTGCAGGCCAGGTGAATTGGCCATGCTCAATTGCCCAGTGTTAGGTGCATTAGTAGGGAGCAGGGGAATGGTTCTGAGCAGGTTACTGTTCAGAGGGTCGGTGTGGACTTGTTGGGCTGAAGGGCCTGTTTCCGCACTGTAGGGAATCTAATCTAATGCACTTAGCCTATGCATCCCTGAACACAATGGGCAATTTAGCACGGCCAATCCACCTAACCATTTTTGGACTGTGGGAGGAAACTGGAGCACCCGGAGGAAACCCAGGCAGACATAGGGCCACACAGACATTTTCCCAAGGCTCCACACAGACAGTCACCCGAGGCTGGAATCAAACATGGGTCCCTGCTGCTGTGAGGCAGCAGTGCTAACCATTGAGCCACCGTGCCACCCTTATAACCTGCCTGTATAGCACACAAAACAACCTTTCACTGTAACTCCGTGACAACAATAAATCAAACTCAAACTCAAATTATTTTAAACATTGAATAAGTTTTTGGAATAATTGCCAATCATAGTTGAGTGATGAGGATAGATTGAAGAGGTTGGGACTGTTTTCTTTAGAGAGAAGAGGGTTGAGAGGGGAGATTGGAGAGAGGTTTTCGGCATTGTGAACGGACCGGACAGAGTAGACGGGGAGAAGCCGGTCCCACGTGGTAAGAGGAACAAGAACATAAGGGGTGAAGATTAAAAGTGACGCACAATTGAGAAAAAAAAGGAGACATTTTCAGACAGCGAACATTCGCGGGGCTGGAATACGCTGCTTGGAAACGTGGTGGAGGCAAATAGACTACAGACACTGGAATCCAAGGTAGGCAAGCAGGAGGCTGGGAGAGCACGACAAGCCAAGGCAGTGTCAGGCTGTGCGGAAGTCCAACGTTTCGGTGTGTGACCCTTCTTCAGGACCTGAAGATGGGAATGTGGTGGAGGCAGGTTCAATGGAGGCATTCGAAAGGGGCATTGGATGCTTATGTGGACAGAAATTGTGGGCAGGGATATGGGGAAAAGGCAGGAGATTGGCTCTAGGTAATAGAACCAGTGCAGGCACGTTGGGCCGAATGGCCTCTTTCTATGTCTTAACCACTCTGATTCTGTGAGGTGGGACGGGTCAAATATGACCTCTAAAAAGTATTGGGGGTGAGCATTAATTTTATAGCAACTTGAACTAAGCTTTCTACTTTAGTACTGAGTGGGTGTTCAGATAAGTCGGGTATGGATGCTCGGGCAGTTGCTTGCTCCTCCTGCAGAATGTGGCAGGTGGGAGACATGGCACATGTCTCCGCTGGCTACATCTGCGGGAAGTGCACCCAACTCCAGCTTCTTGAAAACTGTGTTAGGGAATTGGAGCTGGAGCTGGATGAACTACGGATCATTCGGGAGGCTGAGGGGGTAATTGAGAGGAGTTACCGGGAGTTGGCCACTCCTAAGGCTCAGGACAAGGATAAATGGGTTACAATTAGGGGGAGGAAAGGGGACAGACAGACAGTGCAGAGATCCCCTGTGGACATTCCCCTCAGCAATAAGTATACCGTTTTGGATACTGCTGGGGGGGGATGACCTACCAGAGGAAAGCCATAGCAGTC
>NW_025210567.1:13852-16423 GCF_004010195.1 Chiloscyllium plagiosum
AGAGAATAGTAGCAGAATTTATGAGGGCACATGCAGAAGCTACCTCTAGTCCGTCTGAAGATGAAAGTGGTCCACAAGATTCCTGATATTCTCACAATTAACTAGTCAGAGCCAGACTTCCTTATTGTTAGTGGCCAATTAATATGAAGCACAGAATTCCAGTGAAACAGACACGAGCGAGGCGAGAGCTTTCTGTTTGTCATAAAGAGCAAAACAGTCACCCAATGACCGTGGGGGAGGGACATTTCCTGTATTTAATCAAAATCACACTCTGTCATGGAAAAGCCTCAAAGTTGCTGAGGGATTGAGATTTCTAAAGCATATTCCACGTGAAGCTTGTTCAGAATCAGTCACAGAATTGTTAAAATCTGCAATCTGACTAGATTGATTCTGATGGCTGAAGTTTTAGAGACGCTGGAGAGAAGATTTACCACCATGCCTCCTGGACTGGAGGGCATTTCTTATGAAGTTAGATTGAGGGGCCGACGGCTTTTCTCATTGGAATGAAGAAGGATGCGGGGTGAATTGATAGGGGTGTATAAGATAATAAGAGCCACAGATAGAGTGGATAGCCAGAGATTTCATCCCAGTACAGAAATGTATTTTTAAGGGGGCATAATTGAAAGGTGATTGGAGGAAGCTTTCGGGGAGATGAGAGGTATGTTCTTTCTATGCACCGACCAGACTCTGTGGCAGGTGGTAGTTGAATCAAATGCATTATGGATGTTTACACGACTCTTCGTTAGGCACATGGAAGATAGGTTATGCAGATTAGTTTGACCTTAAAGTAGATTAACCGATCAGCACATCCTCGAGGGCTGAAGGACCTGCACTGAACTGTTCTGTATCAATTGTCCTCCACGTCATTGACTCCACTTTCAGTTAACTTACTGATCACATAAATCCTCCTGAATGATGATGTTTAATGACTTTTCATGACTTTCATCGGGATCATTCAGTTTCTGTTCGATTCTTCCGGCAAACGTGAAGCAATTGTTGTAATTGTACCATTCTCCACCACGACCTCTGGCGAGAAATTGGGAATATAGCGTTGAGACAGAGAATCAGCCATTATCACATTGAAGGGGAGAGCAGGCTTTAGGGGTTGAATGGCCTTTTCCTGCTCCTGGTTTCTGTCAGCTAAATGTCCTCTTGATAATTTCATCCTAAAAAGTATCAATGATTACATTGGGGAAGCACATCAGTATTTGGTTTCGTTCAGACACTCCTGCATCTTAAAAATTTGATTTTTCTTTGCAGTGACGATGAACAGTCAGTCTGAGAATCAAAGTGTTCTTCAGGATTCCTGATAGCATCTCGTGAAAAAAAATCATAGGAACGCTTCCTTACTGTTAATGGCCAATCGCATCCAATAAAGACAGACATTTCATGGAACTTCCGGATTGTTCACGGACCCTAGCTGTTAATTTGCTTTGTGATTTACGGACCATATAAATGTAGAGGAATTACACTGGATATCCGCAAGTAATGTGAGGATGGATATTTATAAACACTGTAAAAATATCTTAAGGGTATCCGAAAATGTTTTAAAGGTAATTGAACGGTTTTGAATTTTATTCAGCATTGTCGAGGGAATGGGAGTTAATTTCAGAAACCGAGAGAGACTGACAGACACAGATAGAGAGCCACAACCACAGGTACAGGATAAGATTGCCCTGGAGATGTTTCACAGCTCACTCTGTGACCCACAATAGGCAAGGCAGCAACAGATGGAATGCAGTCATTTTCTGGTTATATGGGCGATGTTTCGTTTACTATTTGTCACAGTATTGTCCCTGTCCTGAGAGGGTTTGATGTGGAAAATGCAAAGGGAGATTTATTCTTTATCTAACTCAGTGCTGTTCCTATCCTGGGAGTGGTTGATGGGAACAGTGTAATTGGGATTTAATCTGTACTTCACCCTATGCCGATGCTTTTCTGTGAGAGATTGCTGGGGACAGTGTCGGGTGATTTAAACAAAACCTAACCTCACGCTGCACCTGCCCTGAGTTTTCAAAGAGTTTCAAATCTTACTTATAGACTCCAGCAGCAACAATGATATTTTCTCCCTATCTAATCCTGCAGTTCCTGTCATTGACTCTCAAACTTTCATCATTGTAGACCATTCTGAATTCCAGGGATACTCTCCTGGGCTTTTGTCATTTCAATTGCCATTGAACCCGTACCGTCCAGCTATAGTTCTGTGAATCTACTACATTCATTTGCACATGTGCTCCCAAGTCCCCAACCCGTTCTTGCCTTTCCCTGTTTATAAAGTCGCTGTCAGCGCTGTGCTGACATGAATTGACTACCTGAAACAAACCTATAATGGCTAACAGATACTTTTTGAATCAGTTGTCCTGGTTTGGCAGATTAAAACGCATCTTACACTTTATACATTATCCTTGAAAGTGGAGTCGCAGGCAGATAGGATAGTGAACAAGGCGTTTGGTATGCTTTCCTTTATAGGTCAGAGTATTGAGTACAGGAGTTGGATGGTCAGGTTGCGGCTGTACAGGACATTGTTTTGACCACTGTTGGAATATTGCGTGCAATTCTGGTTCCCTTCCT
>NW_025210567.1:17415-19929 GCF_004010195.1 Chiloscyllium plagiosum
TGGTGGCTGAGATAGTTTGAGTGAGAGGTTGTGTTCCAGTGTGAGATTCTGAGATAGGGAGTTCGTAACGCTCTACTGTGTATGCGACTGAACATGTGTGACTACATGACAGTGTGTCTGTGTGTATGAGCTATGTAAGAGTTTGTGATAGACACTGTTGAGGCAGCATTACTCTGTAATCGAACACAGAGGTATTCTGATACTAGAGTGTTTGTGGACATATCTGTACATTGAAAGTAACCCTACCCTTCCCAGACCCTGGGAGGTTTAGCTGGAGAAAGTGCACAGGGAGACATACTCTGCCTCTAAGCCAGTGACATAACTATGCCACGTGTGTTTGATAGGGACAGTGTGAGGATAGGTGTTGACTTAGACATTATCTAACTTCATGGTGAACATGGTCTGCAAGTTAGAAAAACTGAAGTGTAGAGACAGCTTTCTCTGAACTTAACCCCATCCTCTACCTAAATACAATCTGAAAGAACTGCAGATGCTGTCAATCATAAACAAAACCAAAAGTCACCGAAAAACCTCAGGAGGTCTGGCAGCATCTGTGAAGACAAATCATAGTTAAAATTTCATGTTTGCTTCAGATAAAGGGTGACCGGATATGAAGTGTCTGGTTTCTTTGCACAGATGCTACCAAAACTGCTGAGCCTTTATCAGCAATTTCTGTGTTTTGTTTTGCCTATTCTCTCCCTGCTCTACGAATTGCTCCCCTCAATTAGCTTAGATACTTTGTTCTGCTGTACATCAGCTCACTGACAACACATGCAATTCCAGTCTCTAACTCAGTCTTGAGTAAATGAATATATAATCCCAGCGGTGTGAAATTCCCCTCCAGCGGTGTGAAATTCCCCTGCCCTATCACTGTACATTTCGCTGACTAATACACCGAACATACACATGTCTGATCATTATGTGCAATTTAGCATGGCCAATATTACCGAACCTGCACATGTCGAAGTAAACCAGACCATCCGAAGGAACCCCACGCAAACACGGGGAGAACTTAAAAACTCAATATACAGTCGCCTGGAATCAAACACGAGTCTCTGGAACTCTGAGGCAGCAATGCTAACCACTGAGTCACCGTGCCACCAAAACAGTTAGGTTAAAAATTGGGACTGAGAATACAAAAAGCTGTAGTTTAATTTCTGCTACATTCAATTTCCCCAAAAATAAAGTTTTATTGAGTACACCAGTTCAATAAGACATTTCACTACCACCTTCTCATGGGTTGATGGGAATGAGGGAGAAATGCTTTGTCCAGCCAGTGATACTCACATTCAATGAACAAACGAAAACATCATTCCTTTGCCTTGCTAAGACCTTGCTGCCCCTGTAGATTAACTCAATGTTTTTTGATATCCCAGGACACAGAGATCCCTCTCTACATCAGAGTCATATAACATCTCCCCATTTAAACTAAAGTCTCTGTCGATTCTCCCTGACAAACATTACACTCTCCACTTTACATTGTAATGGACAATGCTTTGCCAATTCACTTACCATCGTTACATTGATCTATGTAACAGCAGCTTACTTCCACTTCACAATTTATTTTAAAATAGTTTCACCAATAATATACTCAAGTTTTAAATCAAGACTGATTTGAACGGATGCCTGTTGGAAATCCCAAAATCTTTCTGTCACTCTCTGTCCCTTATTCAGTGTGTGTGCCTGTTTCGCTCTGCTCGCCCAGAATATCTGTGAATTGCCACATTCATCCGTTAGCCTTTTGGAGATGCTTCATGGTGGCTATATCTCCTGTAAGATGACAGTAAAAATTCCTCACTTCCCTCGGCTCATGCCCTGATCGTCATTGCCAAACCGTCCAAATATTTGGTGACGCCATCACTTAAACTCTCCCGATTTGAGTCCAAGGATGTGGACAACAATGTTGAATTAACGTAATAAAATCCACAGTAAAGAAGTACTTGGCTGAAAACAAATACATGTTCTACTAAGGGACTGTAGTCAAAATAACATCGGGATTTCCAAACATCAAAGCTTCATTAAACAATCCTGGATGTCAGATAAACAGGACATTCACACACCTGGGTCAGAATCAAGACTCAATCAACCCGACACCGAAAAGTTCCTGTATCAAACAATACACGGTATTGGAATCAAAAGTTTTTTTGAGCAGGACATAGCACATGGGTTGAGGAAAATTGCCCATGGGATGCTACAATTCAGGAATCGAATTGGAAATCCAAACTGTACTTTTGTTTAAAATGGGAACCCTCTTGGATAACAATCGAGAATTACTCTGTGTGTTTGTCTGTGTGTGTGCGCACGCGTGTGTGTGTGCGCGCACATATGCGTGTGTGTTTCTGTGGTGATAGTTGACAGTGAGTTAAATTTCTATCACTTCTCAGATTATACATATCTTCAAAATGTTTGGTTAGGCATCATCGAGGGAACTTTACTCTGTATTTAACCCTGTGTTGTCAATTGATCTCACTGCTTCCTATATACTGTTTTCAAGACTCCAACCGTTGCCACATA
>NW_025210568.1:0-3143 GCF_004010195.1 Chiloscyllium plagiosum
TGAGGGGGTCAGGGTGGCGGTTATGGAGTGAGTTTGAATGTGTCAGGGTGGCAGTGACGCAGTAAGGGTGTGTGTGGGTCAGCATGATAGTGATCCGGCAAGTGTGATGTGTGAGTGCAATAGTGATGTAGCACATAGAAAAGTACAGCACAGAACAGGCCCTTAGCCCAAAATGTGGTGCCGAGTTTAATCCTAATATAAAATATTAGGATTGAACTTGACTTCATTCCTCTCAAAGTGCCTGTCCAGCAGTCGCTTAAATATCCCTGATGACACTGCGCCCACCGCCACCACCACCACTGGCTACGCATTCCATGCATTCACGACTCTCTGCATAAAGAACCTACTCTGACGTCACCTCTATACCTTTCTCCAAATATCATAAATATATGACCTCTTGTTACCGTCAATCCAGCCCTGGGGAAAAGTTTCTGGCTACTGACGAGTGATGCAGTGACGCAGAAAGACTGAATGTGTCAGAGTAATAGAGATGTGGTATTTGCGAGGGGGAAAGGGTGATAGTGATGTGGCAGGTGTGAGGGAATCAGGGTGATAGTGACGCAGTAAGTGTGAGGGGTCAGGGTGATAGTGACACAGTAAGCATATGGGGATCTTTGTCATAGTGACGCAGTAAGTGTGAGGGGGTCAGAGATATAGTGACGTGGTAATTGTGAGGGATCAGGGAGATAGTGACGCTGTAAGTGCGAGGGTGTCAGGCTAATAGTGATGCAGCAAGTCTGGGGGTCAGGATGACAGAGACACAGTATGTGTGAGGGGGTAAGGGTGAACGTGATGCAGTAAGTGTGAGGTGTCAGGGTGATAGTGACACAGTAAGCGTGTGGGGATCAGAGTGATAGTGACGTAGTCAGTGTGAGGGGAGTCAGGGTGATTTTGACGTAGTCAGTGTGAGGTGGTCCGGATGACAGTGAAACAGTAAGTGTGAGGGGGTCAGGGTGACAGTGACGCAGTAAGAGTGAGGAGTTAGGGTAAGAGTGACGCAGTAAGTATGAGGGGAGCAAGGTGAGAGTGACGCAGTCAGTGTGAGGGGGTCAGGGTGATAGTGACGCAGTCAGTGTGAGGTGTCAGGGTGATACTGACACAGTAAGCGTGTGGGGGTCAGGGGTGACTGTGACGCAGTCAGTGTGATAGTGACGCAGCAAGTATGAAGTGGTCAGGGTGATAGTGACACAGTAAGTGTGAGGGGGTCCATGTGACAGTGACACGGTCAGTGTGAGAGTGTTAGGGTTTCAGTGATGCAGTCAGTGTGAGGGGGTCCGGGTGCCAGCGACGAAGTTACTGTGAGGGGGTCAGGGTCACAGTGACGTAGTAAGTGTGAGTGTGTCAGGGCGACAGTGATGCAGTAAGTGTGAGGGGTCAGGGCAATATTGACACAATAAGTGTGAGGAGGTCAGAGAGATAGTGACGTGGTAATTGTGAGGTTTCAGGGTGATAGTGCTGCAGTCAGTGTGAGGGGATCAGGGTGACAGTGACACATTCAGTTTGAGAGGGTCAGTGTGACAGTGACGCAGTAAGTGTGAGAGGGTCAGGGTGATAGTGACGCAGTAACTGTGAGAGGGTCAGGGTGACAGTGACTCAGTAACTGTGAGATGGTCTGGGGAAGGTGACGCAGTAAGTTTGAGGGGGTCAGGGTGATAGTGACACAGTGAGTGTATGGGGGTCAGGGTGACAGTGTCGCAGTCAGTGTGAGGGGGTCAGGGTGATAGTGACACAGTAAGTGTGAGGGGTCAGGGTGACAGTGACGCAGTAAGTGTGAGGAGGTCAATGTGACAGTGACACAGTCACTGTGAGGGTGTTCGAGTTTCAGTGACGCAGTCGGTGTGAGGGGGTCAGGGTGTCAGTGACGCAGTAAGTGTGAGGCGGCCTGGGTGAGAGTGATACAGTACGTGTGAGTGTGTCAGCGTGACAGTGATACAGTAAGTGTGAAGGGGTCAGGGTGATAGTGACGCAGTAAGTGTGAGGCGGGCTAGGTGAGTGTGATACAGTAAGTTTGAGTATGTCAGCGTGACAGAGATACGGTAAGTGTGAAGGGGTCAGGGTGATAGTGACGCAGTAAGTGTGAGGGTGTCAGAGAGATACTGACGTGGTAATCGTGAGGGTTCAGGGTGATAGTGGCACAGTAAGCGTGTGGAGGTCAGAATGATAGTGACGCAGTAAGTGTGAGGAGGTCAGGGTGATAGTGACGCAGTAAATGCGAGGTGTCAGTGTGATAGTGACACAGTAGATGTTTGGGGGTCAGACTGATAGTGACGCAGTCAGTGTGAGGGGACAGGGGGATAGTGACACTGTAAGTGTGTGGATTTAAGGGTGATAGTGCAGCAGTTAGTGTGAGGAGGCTCAGGGTGACAGTGTATGCAGTCACTGTGAGGGGGTCAGGGTGACAATAACACAGTAAGTGTAAGGGGGTCAGCGCGATAGTGACTCAGTAAGTATGAGTGGGGAAGGGTGATAGTGACGCAGTCAGTGTGAGGTGTCAGAGTGATACTGACACAGTAAGCGTGTGGGGGTCAGGGTGATAGTGACGCAGTCAGTTTGAGGAGGTCAGGGCGATTGTGACGCAGTAAGTGTGAATGTGTCGGCGTGACAGTGATGCAGTAAGTGTGAGGGAGTGAGGGTGATAGTGACGCACTAAGTGTGAGGATGTTGGAGACATAGTGACGTGGTAATTGTGAGGGTTCAGGATGATAGTGACTCATTAAGTGTGAGGGCGTAATATGGATCGTGATGCAGTAAGTGTGTGAGGTCAATCTGATAGTGACGCAGTAAGTGTGAGTGGTCAGTCTATAGTGATGCAGTAAGAGTGAGGGGGTCAGGGTGACAGTGACACAGTAAGTATGAGAGTGAGAGGCTGGCAGTGACACAGTAAGTGTGAGGGGCTCATGATGATAGTAAGACAGACAATGTGGGGGTGTTAGGGTAATAGTGTCGCAGTAAGTGTGAGGAGGCAGTGTGATAGAGACGCAGTAACTGTGAGGGGGTCAGAGTGATAGTGTCGCAGGAAGTATGACAGAGTCAGGGTGACAGTGACGCAGCAAGTGTGAGGGACTCAGGGTGATAGTCACGCACTATCTTTGTTAAGAGTAACAAAAAGATGGGATATTGGGCTAATGGTCGGATACTTGGTA
>NW_025210568.1:4101-7993 GCF_004010195.1 Chiloscyllium plagiosum
TTTACCAGGATGTTGTCTGGTATGGTAAGACGATCGTATGAGGAAAGGCTGAGGCACTTGGGGCTGTTTTCATTTGAGAAAATAAGGTGTAGGGGTGACTTGATAGAGGTGTACAAGATGATTAGGCGTTTAGATAGGGTTGACCATGAGAACCTTTTTCCACGTATGGAGTCAGCTATTACGAGGGGGCATAGCTTTAAATTAAGGGGTGGTAGGTATAGGACAGATGTTAGGGGTAGATTCTTTACTCAGCGAGTCGTGAGTTCACGGAATGCCCTGCCAGTACCCGTGGTGGACTCTTCCTCTTTATGGGCATTTAAGCTGGCATTGGATAGGCATATGGAGGGTAGTGGGCTAGTGTAGGTTAAGTGGGCTTGGATCGGCGCAACTTCGAGGGTCAAAGGGCCTGTACTGCGCTGTATTTTTCTATGTTCTATGTTCTATGTAAGTGTGACAGGGTCAGGGTGACTGTGATGCAGCAAGTGTGAGGGGCTCAGGGCGATAGTGATGCAGTGAGTGTGACAGGGTCAGGGTGATAGTGACGCAGTAAATGTGAGGGTGTTAGGGTGATAGTGACACAGTAAGTGTGACAGAGTCACGGTGACACTGAAGCAGCAAGTGTGAGGGTGTCAGGGTGATAGTGACGCAGTAGCTGTGTGGGGGCCATGGTGACAGTGACGCAGTAAGTGTGAGGGGTCAGGTTGACAGTTCTGGAGTCAGTGTGAGGGGGTCAGGGTGATAGTGATGCAGCACGTGTGAGGGGTTAGGGTGACAGTGACGCAGTAAGTGTGAGGGGGTCAGGCTGATAGTGACACAGTCAGTGTGGGGATGTTAGGGTGACAGTGTTGCAGTCAGTGTAAGGGGCTCAGGTTGACAGTGACGCAGTAAGTCCGAGGGGGTCAGGGTGTAAGTGATGCAATAAGTGTGAGGAGTGAGACTGACAGTGATGCAGTAAGTGTGTGGGAGAGAGTCTGGTAGTGATACGGTAACTGTGATGGTGTTAGGTTGATCGTGACGCAGTAAGTGCGAGGGTGTCAGGGTAATAGTGAAGCAATAAGCGTGAAGCGTCAGGGTGATAGTGACGCAGTAAGTGTGAGGGTCAGGTTGACAGTGACGCAGTAACTGTGAAGGGGTCAGGGTGATAATGACGCAGTAAGTGTGAGTGGTCAGGGTGATACAGACACAGCAAGCCTGTGGGCGCCAGGGTGATAGTGACACAGTAAGCGTTAGGGGGCCAGGGTGACAGTGACGCAGTTAGTGTGGGGCGGTCTGGGTGACAGTGATAATTAAGTGTGAGTGGGTCAGGGTGATAGTGACGCAGTAAGTGTGAGTGTGTCAGGTTGACAGTGCTGCAGTAAGTTGTGAGGGAGTCAGGGCGATAGTGATGCAATAAGTGTGAGGATGTCTGAGAGAAGTGACATGATAATTCTGAAGGTTCAGGGTGATAGTGACACAGTAAGTATGTGTGCGTCAGGGTGATAGTGACGCAGTCAGTGTCAGGTGTCAGGGTGAAAGTGATGCAGTTAGTGTGAGGGGGTCAGGGTGATAGTGACACTGTAAGTATGAGAGGGTCAGGGTGACAGTGGCGCAGTCAGTGTGAGGGGATTAGGGTGAGAGTGACACAGTAAGTGTGAGGGGTCAGGGTGACAGTGACGCAGTAAGTGTGAGGGGGTCAATGTGACAGTGACACAGTCAGTGTGAGGGAGTTCGGGTTTCAGTGATGCAGTCTGTGTGAGGGGGTCAGGGTGTTAGTGACGCAGTAGGTGTGAGGCGGACTGGGTAACAGTGATACAGTAAGTGTGAGGGGGTAGGGTGATAGTGACACAGTAAGTGTGAGTGTGTCAGGGTGACAGTGATGCAGTAAGTGTGAGGGGTCAGGGCGATAGTGACACAGTAAGTGTGAGGAGGCACAGGGTGACAGTGTACGCAGTCACTGTGAGGTGGTCAGGTGGACAGTGACACAGTAACTTTGAGGGCGTGAGGGTGATATTGACGCAGTCAGTGTGAGGAGGTCAGGGCAATAGTGACATCGTCAGTGTGAGGAGGTCAGGGCAATAGTGACATCGTCAGTGTGAGGAGGTCAGGGTGATAGTAACGCAGTAAGTGTGAAGGGGCCACGGTGACAGTGAAACAGTAAGTGTGAGGGGGTCAGGGTGATAGTGATGCAGTTACTGTGAAGGGAGGGTGATAGTGGCGCAGTCAGTGTGAGGGGATCAGGTTGACAGTGACACAGTAAGTGTGAGGGGGTGAGGGTGATAGTGACGCAGTAAGTGTAAGGGGGTCAAGGTGATAGTGACGCAGTAAGTGTGAGGGGGTCAGGGTAATATCGACGTGGTAATTGTGACGGGTCAGGGTGGCAGTGTACGCAGTCACAGTGAGGGGGTCAGGTTGACAGTGACACAGTAAGTGTGAGGGGGTGAGGGTGATAGTGACGCAGTAAGTGCAAAGGGGTCAGGGTGATAGTGACTCAGTAAGTGTGAGGTGTCAGGGTGATAGTGACACAGTAAGCGTGTGGGTATTAGGGTGATAGTGACTCAGTAAGTGTGAGGTGGTCAGGGTGACAGTGACGCATCAGTGTTAACGGGTCAGGTAGATAGTGACGCAGTGTGAGGGGTCAGGGTTATAGAGATACAGTAAGTGTGAAGGAAACAGGGTGACAAGGATGCAGTAAGTGTGAGGGGGCCAGGGCGATAGTGACCCAGAAAGTGTGAGTGGTCAGGGTGATTGTGACGCAGTAAGTGTGAGGGTGTCAGGGTGATAGTGAAGCAGTAAGCGTGAGGCGTCAGGGTGATAGTGATGAAGTAAGTGTGTGGGAGAGAGTCTGGTAGTGACACAGTAACTGTGATGGTGTAATGTTGATCGTGATGCAGTAAGTGTGTGGGGTCAGTCTGATAATGACGCAGTAAGTGTGAGTGGTCAGTCTATAGTAATGCAGTAAGAGTGAGGGGGTCAGGGTGACAGTGACACAGTAAGTGTGAGGGGCTCATGCTGACAGTAACACAGATAATGTGGGGGCATTAAGGTGATAGTATCGCAGTAAGTGTGAAGGGGCAGTGTGATAGTGACGCAGTAACTGTGAGGGGGTCAGAGTGATAGTGTTGCAGCAAGTGTGAGGGGGTCAGGGTGATAGTGACGCAGTAACTGTGAGTGGGTCAGTGTGATAGTGATGCAGTAAGTGTGACAGAGTCAGGGTGACAGTGACGCAGCAAGTGTGAGGGGGTCAGGGTGATAGTGACGCAGTAACTGTGAGGGCGACAGGGTGATAGTGACGCAGTAAGTGTCACAGGGTCAGGGTGACAGTGAAGCAGCAAGTGTGAGGGTGTCAGGGTGATAGTGACGCAGTAGCTGTGTGGGGGCCAGGGTGACAGTGACGCTGTAAGTGTGAGGGGTCAGGTTGACACTTACGGAGTTAGTGTGAGGGGTCAGGTTGACAATGACACAGTAAGTGTGAGTGGGTCAGGCTGATAGTGACGCAGTAAGTGTGAGGGGTCAGGGTGACTTTGATGCAGTTATTGTGAGGGAGTCAGGCTGATAGTGTCGCATTAAGTGTGAGGGGGCAGTGTGATAGTGACGCAGTCACTGTGTGGGGGTCAGAGTGGTAGTGTTGCAGCAAGTGTAAGGGATTCAGGGTGATAGTGACGCAGCAAGTGTGAGGGGGTCAGGGTGACTTTGATGCAGTTATTGTGAGGGGGTCAGGCTGATAGTATCGCAGTAAGTGTGAGGGGACAGTGTGATAGTGACGCAGGAACTGTGAGGGGGTCAGAGCGATAGTGTTGCAGCAGGTGTAAGGGGTTCAGGGTGATAGTGGCGCAGCAAGTGTGAGTGGGTCAGGGTGATAGTGACGAAGTAACTGTGAGGGGGTCAGGGTGATAGTGACGCAGTAAGTGTGAGG